>NW_020172591.1:3232958-3234289 GCF_003031525.2 Neophocaena asiaeorientalis asiaeorientalis
AAAGCTAGGGGTTTTTTTGTTTTGGTTTTATTTATTTATTTGGCTGTGTGGGTCTTAGTTGCGGCATGCAGTATCTAGGTCCTTGACCAGGGATCGAACCCAGGCCCCCTGTGTTGGGAGTGTGGAGTCTTAACCACCGGACAGCCAGGGAAGTCCCAAGGCTAGGGGTTTTGTCCTTTTTTTTTTTTTTTCCTCTTGACCTATTTTGTTGACTTAGCATCTAGAAGAATGCCTAGCACAAACTATGCCCCATAAATATTTGAATTAATGAATATTTGAGATTTTGAATTTTTAAGCAGTACAATCTCTTTGAGATTGTTAGATAATCACGATATGGCTTCTGGATAGGTTAAATAAGAAAGGTTCTAAGGAAGCAAGTATGGACTTTCTGTTGTCAATCTCAATACAGGTCCAAGACGATTAGTAAAATATCTGTACAATTTTAATTATGTCAATAACCTTTGAGCATTATATTCCATTTGACCATGTTATAGTTCAGTTAAAAATATCTGGGATTGGTGTTAAGTATTCTTGGCATATTTCCGTTGTACATTCTTTTTTTTTTTTTTGACCACACTGTGCAGCTTGCGGGATCTTAGTTCCCTGACCAGGGATCGAACCCACGCCCTTGGCAGTGAAAGCTCAGAGTCCTAACCACTGGACCGCCAGGGAATTCCCCAATTGTTGTACATTCTTCATTGGTAAAAACACTTAAAAGTATGTTCTATTTTTGTTTATGTATTTATTTTCTGTATACTCTACTTTTGAATGACTAATGTCACTTAATATTGAACACTTGACAGGCTAATAAATACAATATAAGAGAATCACCCGAAGTAAAAGGCAAACATACAAGAGGGAAAAAGTATGGCTTGCATTAAAGCCTTTTGTGTGGAAACGCTCAAGCATATTTGAGCAAATGTCTTGGAGTATTCCCTTCCCCCATTTTGTAGGACGTAATCAATTATACCATCTGCTCCTCCAGGTAACTTGGCAGCTGTTAATTAACTAACATTGTTCCCTGAGTTTTGCTGTCACCATAGATGGTTCCAGAACATAAGAACCAAAGATTTGTCAGAATAGCTTTCATACTACAAGTTTCCTTTAAATTAGACGAGAAAAAAAAAATATTGACCAACTGGGAAGAATTAAATAAATATTTACATAGTCATAAATCATTTCAGTTTTCTCAGAGCTTATTACCATGATGTTTTATATATCTAAATGTTTTAGGTGTGCACAGCCAGAGCAGTTAAGTAATTTAATACCAACACAATTTATACTTCAAATGGGGAAAGAGAAAAAAAAAAAAAAAAAAAAAAAAGGGGAAA
>NW_020172591.1:3234348-3352707 GCF_003031525.2 Neophocaena asiaeorientalis asiaeorientalis
TTATGGTAAGATACACAGATGCTTCCTGTTGCTCCGTCCAGAATGATGTTCACATTAACCTCAGAGGAGGCCGTTAAGCCAGCCTTGAGCTAAATGTTAGGCGCTATGTTTCTCTCTATGGAGGAAGGAGGGAAGAATTACGTTACCTAAAATGTATGAGCAGCAAAGTCAGAGTACTTCATGCAATAATCACTGATGCGGTGATAAATGATCACTCAATCTCTACAGGATGTGTCCAGTTCTCTGAAATAAAGCTAAGAAAAAGATTATAGGGAAAGGAGACGCACGATACCATTCTTAGAAAACTGATGTAAATACTCCATGCAGGTCATTTGCACTTTTTTTTCTCTACTGGAAGGGCATTTCTATCTTGTCTGAATCAAACTGTTCAAACAGTGTTTTTTGCTTCCCTCCCTCTGTCTTGACTTGAATTCAGGAAACTTCTGAAATGTTGATTTTTTTTAAGTTGTTGAAAGGATTTTGTGTATTTATAGTTTTACATGCCAACTCCTTAATTTGAAATAATAGTAAAAAGCAAATCTCAAAGCAACAACCACAAAAGCGTCCACAATATACTAAGTTGTCTAATTTTTCATTTTTGGATTGCATCCATTCATAGTATTTGTTTTCATTAATCTATACTGTTGCATCAAAGCCATTACAATGTTGAAGCATACTGAGTCTTCCAAAACACAATAACTCTTCCAAAATTTAGCCATCTTAAAGGAAAATAGAAAAGACAAACAGTAAGCAACACAACTGTTACTATTTCAGCTAAGAATCCTAAAGCACACTACAAATGCTTTTCGTGTTACCTAATAACTGGAAAAACATTCTAGAGGCGAATTGCTTAAGATTACATAGAGTTGCCTGATTCTATAGAGGAATAACTTTGGGTGTGTTCTGTTGTAATTTTTGTTGTTGTTAACTAAATTACAGACTTTATTCTGATTTTGCACTAATGTCCTTTTTCTGCTTCAGGTACTCAGTCTGTTCTTGTCTTTCATGACCTCCACCCTTTTGAACAGTACCAGTCAGTTATTATTTTTTTTAAAACATCTTTATTAGAGTATAACTGCTTTACAATGGTGTGGCAGTCAGTTATTTTGTAGAATGTCTCTCAGTCTGGGTTTCTCTGATATCTCCTCGTGATTAGATGAGGGAATGTATTTTTGGCAAGAAAATGTCAGACGTCATATGTCCTTTTCAGAGCGTCCTATCAGGGGGCACGTGACGTTGACCTGTGTTACGACTGGTTGTACAGTTTTGTGCTGCTGCTGTGACACGTCCCCTCAGACCTGGCACCGTAGAACAACACCCAGCTTTTGTGTGTGTGTGTGTGGTACGCGGGCTTCTCACGGTTGTGGCCTCTCCCGTTGCGGAGCACAGGCTCCGGACGCGCACGCTCAGCGGCCATGGCTCACGGGCCCAGCCGCTCCGCGGCATGTGGGATCTTCCCGGACCGGGGCAAGAACCCGCGTCCCCCCTGCATCGGCAGGTGGACTCAACCACTGCGCCACCAGGGAAGCCCAACACCCAGCTTCTTATCTCACAGTTTCTGCAGCTTAGAGGGCCAAGCTGAGTGCGGCTGGGCTCCCCGCTCAGGGTCTCCCAAGGCCAACATCGAGGTGTCAGCTGGGCTGTGTCCTCAGCTGGAGCTTGTGGTCCTCCAGCTCGTTCATGTTGTTGGCAGAGTTCAGGATGGACTGTTTTCTTGCGGGTTGGCAGCAGGAATCACTCTCAGTTCCTAGAAGCCATTCTCAAATTCTCACTGGTGGCTTCTCCATTTACAAGGGCAGCAGGAGAATTTCCCTCCCCTACAGTCCCTCTCACGCTTTGAATCTCTGACTTCTAGACCCAGATTTAAAAGGCTCATATGATTAGGTCAGGCCCAAACCCATACTCCCTTTTTTAAAGTCAACTGTGTCACATAACCTAGTCACGGATTAAAATGCATCGTATTCACAGCCTGGATGGTTATGAAAGGCATGTCGAAGGTGGGGAGGAAAGGGAGGGAGTGGACATCTTAGAATTATGCCTACCACACTAGTGCTATTAGCCCAATTACTTGGTTTGGCTGGTGTCTTCTGGTTTCTCCGTTGTAACGTTACTATTTTGCCATTTGTAATTAAAAGATACCTTGAGGGAGATACTTTGAACTATGCGAATATTTTATTTCTCCTCAAACCTTCCTACACTAATTTTAATATTCATCAGTGGAACTGTCCATTCTCCTCCATTTATTTATTTCATTGTGGATGCATGGATATATATTTTATTTGGGGAATTAGAATCCAACACTATCATTATTTTGTTGTTCTAATTGTTCCAGCTTTGGCCATTGGGAGCTCTTTCAGGTTAGCTCCTGTGCCCTTTCCACATGCTCTCATCCTTTTTCAGCACTTCTTTACTTTCTAACACCATAAGACACTCTAGATTCACCTTGTATTTTTTCCTGCTCCAGCCCCAGAATAAATCACTTTTCCACGGATAACTCCAGTTTTAATCCAAGAGAACTAGAAGTACGTTTCAGTTTGTACTGGCTACAAATTGGTGTCTCCACAGGTTAGATGCAGATTAATGAATGTATTCGTTTCGACTTGCTGTCCTAACAAAGTACCACAAATTTAGTGGCTTAAAACAACATAGGTTTATTATCTTACAGTCCTGCAGGTCAGAAGTCCGAAATGGTTTTACTGGGCTAATATCAAGGTGTCAGCAGGGCTACGTTCCTTCTGGAGGCTCTAGGGGAGAATCTGTTTCCTTGCCTTTTCCAGCTTCTAGAAGCTTCTACCTGCTTTCGTTGACTCCTGATTCCTTTTTACGTCTTTATTTATTTATTTTTTGGCTGCACCTCATGGCTTCTGGGATCTTAGTTCCCCTATCAGGGACTGAACCCAGGCCCTAGGCAGCAAGAGTGTGGAGCCCTAACCACTGGACCGCCAGGGAATTCCCCTTCCTATGTCTTTAAAGCCAGCAACATAGTGTCTTTCAACCTCCTCTGACTCTTGTCCTGCCTTGCTCTTATTAGGATCTTTCTGCTTACATTGTGCCCACCCAGATAATCCAGAATAATCTCCCTATCTCAAGACCCTTAATTCAGTCGCATCTACAAAATCCCTTCTGCATGTAAGGTAACATTCACAGCTTAGGGGATTAGAACATGGACATATTTGGGGGCCATTATTCTGCCAACCACATAAATATATTTGGACTAATGGGACTATCAGTCCACATAAATCAGACAAAAGGAAAATATCCCTTTAATAACAGGTCCCTTTTTACTTTTTCTTCTTAGCCCAGTAGGTCCCTTTTTTAAAAATTGCAATATATTTGCACATTTGTCTAAATCCTTTGTAAAAGTAATGTCATTAATCCTCCATTGGTAGGACATTGGTTTTGATTTGTCCTCCAGAAGCAGTGAAGAACTCCTGTTCATCTGTCTCTCCTCCTCCTTCACTGTCACCAACAGCACAGATTTTACAGGATCGCACCCAGTTGTAAAAGCAATTATTATAGTTTACCATGATACATTACTCTGCTGTCCAAAGAGCTCGGCTTCTATAACCTGTGTGTACATTATTGGTTGGAAATAACATTGCCAGAGATAAATGGAAAAAATTAAATGTTCTGGGCTTCCCTGGTGGTGCAGTGGTTGAGAGTCTGCCTGCCGATGCAGGGGACGCGGGTTCGTGCCCCGGTCCGGGAAGATCCCACATGCCGCGGAGCGGCTGGGCCCGTGAGCCATGGCCGCTGAGCCTGCGCGTCCGGAGCCTGTGCTCCGCAATGGGAGAGGCCACAGCAGTGAGAGGCCCGCGTACTGAAAAAAAAAAAAAAAAATGTTCTCTTCATACTCCTGCCTGTAACTGTGCATTTACTTTTTATTCATTTCTGACTGTGCAAGACACTAGATAGATATTAGTGATGACCAGTAAGATGTAATAAATCATGGTTCAAAATATGGGGATATTGCTTTTAGAAGCTTAACCTCAGGGAATAATTCAAATATCTAATTCTTATATACTTATTTTCTGCCTGGGAGTTCGTTTCTAAAACCAAAGTTTTCCCATTCTTACTACTTTCAACAAACTAGAAATACAATTTTTGATGTAAAGTATTATGTGTGAAAAGCCATTTAGGGGCTTCCCTGGTGGCACAGTGGTTAAGAATCCGCCTGCCAACGCAAGGGACACGAGTTCGAGCCCTGGCCCGGGAAGATCCCACATGCCGCGGAGCAACTAAACCCATGCGCCACAACTACTGAGCCCATGCGCCACAACTACTGAAGCCCGCGCACCTAGAGCCCGTGCTCCACAACAAGAGAAGCCACCGCAGTGAGAAGCCCGTGCACCGCAACAAAGAGTAGTCCCTGCTCACCGCAACTAGAGAAAACCCGCGCAGCGACAAAGACCCAACATAGCCCAAAATAAAAACAAACAAATAAATTAATTAATTTTTTAAAAACCCAACAAAAAAAGGAAAGCCATTTAATGCTTTCTATTCTATTACTAAACTATAGATTGGTTGCATACTAAATCACAGGCTTCTAGGTATACTTTTTCATTCTTTCTTTTTAAAGGATGAAATATCAACAACTTATTAAGCACTTATTCCTGCCCAGTGCTTTACACATAATATGTTATTTAGTCAACTCTATGAGGCAGGTGTTACTATCATCATCACCCCCATATCAATAGGTAACAGTAATAGAGATGACATGGCTGCTAAGCAGTAGAACCAGGACTTAAATCTAGGGAACCAATTCCAGAGCTTTCTCCTCTAACACACAGATCAGTGTGTACAGTATCACATAGTGTTGCCACCCAGTTAAAAAAAGAAAACTGGATATAATGATTGTTCCAAATCCTGCTCGTAACTGGATCATTTTCCCCAACTTTGGCATATAGCTGAAAAACTATAATCTCAATAGACTGTGATACATACAAACAGAAACTTTAGAAACAGCCTAAATGCTGCACAGACTTAGTAAATCTAAGTCCTATTGAATGCACATACAATAACTAGAGCCCAGGACATTTCAGACCCAAGTTCATCATTACTGCTGTTGAAATAATCTCTTTAATTTGATGGCATTACTCAGGGAGAACGTAGCTCCCAGCACAGTTATTCAGAATAAGGTAGAACTATACACTAGTATCTTTTGCCATTGGCCGTTACTTTCCCATATTTAAGTTGGACTGCTATCAGTTTAGGTATTTGCTATGATTTGAATGTTTGTGTCTCTTTAAAATTCATATGTTGAAATCCTAAATGCCTAAGGTGATGATATTAGGAGGTGGCGCCTTTTGGAGGTGCTTAAGTCATGAGGATGGAACTTTCATGAATGGGATTAGTCCCTTCCATGTTGAGGACACAGTGAGAGATGGTAGTCTGCTACCATCTGTTGCAGACCCTGGAAGAGGGTTTTCACCAGAACTTGACCCCAGCCTCCGGAACTGTGAGAAATAAATTTCTGTTGTTTATAAGCTACCTAGTCTGTTGTATTTTGTTAATAGCAGCCCAAACAGATTAAAACAGTTTTATTTCTCCAGTTCTTGGGAAAATCCTGGATGGAAACTTAAATTTTTGCTGCCTCATGATAGATTTTTTTTTTTTTTTTTTTTGGCACACGGGCTTAGTTGCTTTGGGGCATGTGGGATCGTCGTGGACCAGGGCTCAAACCCGTGTCCCCTGCATTGGCAGGCGGACTCTTAACCACTGTGCTACCAGGGAAGCCCCTGTGATAGATTCTTAACAATATATTCTGTTCACATCTAGTCAGAAAGAATGCTTTTCATGTTTACTTTATACATTTGAGTACTTACATATTTCATTCATAGGAACATGTAAAATTTTCCATTCCAGAACACCTGAATCAAAAATATTTTCATGTTGAAGTTTGTAGATATTTCCCAACCTAGTTATTTTTTTTAAATTAATTAATTAATTTATTTTTGGCTGTGTTGGGTCTTTGTTTCTGGGCGAGGGCCTTCTCTAGTTGCGGCAAGCAGGGGCCACTCTTTATCGCGGTGCGCGGGCCTCTCTTGTTGCGGGGCACAGGCTCCAGACGCACAGGCTCAGTAGTTGTGGCTCACGGGCCTAGTTGCCCCGTGGCATGTGGGATCTTCCCAGACCAGGGCTCGAACCCTGGTTATTATTATTATTTTATTATTAGTTATTGTCTATCAATAACTTTAAAGAAATAGAAGATAGTGTCCTAAAAGACCAATAAAAATTACACAGCATGAAGAAATGGCTACTAGTCAATAAATGGATTATTTTTCTACATTTCTGTATTTTCCAAATTTATAGAGAGGCAGTTACTCAACATTTGACAAACTAGCTAATTTCAGACTTTTTGCTCTGGATCTTTTTTTTTTTTTTTTTTGCGGTACGTGGGCCTCTCACCGTCGTGGCCTCTCCCGTTGCGGGGCACAGGCTCCGGACGCGCAGGCTCAGCAGCCATGGCTCACGGGCCCAGCAGCTCCGCGGCATGTGGGATCCTCCCGGACCGGGGCACGAACCCGTGTCCCCTGCATCGGCAGGTGGGCTCTCAACCACTGCGCCACCAGCGAAGCCTGCTCTGGATCTTCTGATTTATTAGTTTGCCTGAGGTCAAATTTCAACACCCTTAAACTATATTATGAACAGGGTTCTCCTAAAGAAGATACAGATATTTATTATTTAGGGGTAAGACAAAGTTTTGTTTTTTTAAGAGAGGACCTTAGCTTTAGCTTTGGAAAATTTATGCATGGCCTTGAAAACTTTATTAATTTATTCATAAAATATTTACAGTGAGCCTACTTAAGGAAACTGTACTAGGACTTATACAGATGGTCACATACTATAAGGGGTTGAGAAATTATTGTCTCTGATAGTTTCTGGTGCAATAAAGCACATGTATGCTTTTAGTGACCAGAAAGATACCAGATCTCAATTTCCTATTGGGCCCATAGTTCTTTCCCTGGTCCCTGGATGGGTAACCCTCCATTATGTGTTTTCAGTGATACATATGAAAAATGTATACATTCATATTTGTGCCTCTAAATCCATAGGTGGTAGATAAAGTAGGTGGTACCTAATATCCCCATTTTACAGATGAAAAAATATATATCAAAGACCCAGTCATTTAAATCAATAACAACTGCTATGACCCAGGGCCTATTTGCTTTAGTTTCCCTGTCTCTACTCCTAGTTAAATAACAGAAATGATGTGAGAAAAGAACCACCTAGATGGTAAAGCACTAAGATGACTTTCTAGTACTTTTGCAAGCAAAATTTTAAGTGTATAAAGAGGATGGCTTACTGCTCTAGTAAAATGCTCCCTCCTCCAAACAAATGATAAACTTGGAGGAGAAACGTTTTCTCTTCAAATAAAATTGTGCGGCTCTTTGATCCCATGATGTCATTTCAAGGAATGTGTCCTAACGGATGTATTTAGAAAAGTATGCAAATGTTTACATATAAAGATATTTATTACTACATTATCTGTAATAGAAAAAAAAATCTAGGAAAGCCCTAAATATCCCATCAATAGGGAAGCAGTATAGCATAGTGGTTAAGGATCACCTGGATTCAAATCCCATCTCCATAATTTACTATGTGATCGTGGACAAATTATCTCACTGTGCTGTTTTCTTACCCATCTGTAAAGTGAAGCTAGTAACAAAATTTACTCCACTGGGTTGTGACAGTATTTAGAACAGTGCCTAATCCATAGTATATGCTCAATACATTTTAGTTATCATTATTGATAGGGGATTGGGATACATTTTTGTAGAGGCACACGACGGAATACTAGGCAGCTTTTTAAAAAAGACAGCTTTATGCACTACTTAACCAGAAGGCAGTCTGTTGCTGACTCATTCTGTCTCCCTCCCTCCAATGCCCCCCAAAATATGTAGCTAGAGAGGGGCTAAATTTGGTGCATATATGTTGAAGAACAGAGAGTAAATTGGGGGGGCTCTGGTGGAAAAGAGTAAATTTCGAGGGTTTGCGGGAGAAGGAAGGTGAGAGGCTTTGCGGCAACATGGAGGGTGAGGAGAGAAAAGACCAGCCAACTTTTCTTTTTTTTTTAAAGCAAAGAAAACTTATGTTTATTAAAATGTTTGTTAGGTGATACACACTTTGCTGCCAATTTGACATGAGTAAATAATTCCATTTAGTCCTCAGGGTAACCCTAAGGGGTGGGTGTTCTTGCTGGTTGACCACAAAATCATAGAGGTGAAGCGGGTTGGTTAAGTCACACATGGGGCTTGACCAGGATCTGTGAAACTCCAAACCTGTATTAGTTCATGACTTCGAGATACTTTTCTCAACTCGATGCTCTTCATTTAAATGTCCTCTCTAGGTGAGGAGGCACATCCATCAGTGCTTCCAAATAAAGCGTAAGTTCCTTCATGAAGCAAACCACACTGTCTGGCATCTACAAACCTTTACGGCACCATTTTGTCAGAGCCGCTGTTTTCCCAAAAGGGCATGCTTTCTCAGATCTCTGCGTCCTTGCTTGCTGTGCTCCTTCTGTCCACTTGGCTTACTCCTACTCAACCCACAAGACTCCTCACAGTAAGCACTTCCTCTTGAAAGCCTTCCCTGATAGCTCTTAACACCCTCCCTGTCAGGGCTGTCATGAAGGTGCCTTCTCTGCTGTTCCCAGAGCAGCTTGTTCTTGTTCTGTCACAGCACTTGCACATAGATGCAATCATCAGTGACTTGTCTGTCTTTGCCACTGATGACCGGGTCTATCTCCAGCACCTGTACAGTCCTCAACCCATGATAGTTGCTCAATTAACCTACAGGAACTGGGGATGGATATTACCCCTAGTTATCACTCTTGAGCTTTTGTTTTTTTTGAAGTATAGTTGATTTACAATATTCTGTTAGTTTCAGGTGTAAAACAAAGTGATTTGGTTATACATATATATTATGTATATATCTATATTCTTTTTTTATTCTTTTCCATTATAGTTTATTACAAGATATTGAATATAGTTCCTTGTGCTATACAGTAAGTCTTTGCTGTTTATTTGTTGTATATATGGTAGTCTGCATCTGTTAATCCCCTACTCCCAATTTATCCGTTCCCTCCTCACTCCCCTCTGGTAACTATAAGTTTGTTTTCTTTGGCTGTGAGTCTGTTTCTGTTTTGTAAATAAGCTCATTTGTACTATTTTTTAGATTCCACATATCAGTGATATCATATGATATTTGTCTTTCTCTGTCTCGCTTACTTCACTTGGTATGATAATCTCTAGGTCCATCCACGTTGCTGCAAATGACCAGCTAACGCTTTTGATGTATTAGTTTGGTGGGTGGGTTCAGGGGAGAAAAGGGACCAGGGAAAGAATTATGGGCCCCATAGGAAACTGAGATCTGGTGGTCTTTTTGGCCATTAAATGCATACATGTATTCTACTGCAACAAGAACTCTAGCAGAGACAATAATTTCTCAACCGTTTATTGTGTGGTAAGCATGCTAAGTCAGGAGTGAGTCAACACTGCTCTCTGGGAGGTGCTTGCCAGGGAAAAGGAATGACTTCCTGGGCTGCAGGGCCGATTTAGGAAAATTCCTTGCACAGCGCCCTAATCAGTACCTTGGTGCCTGGGAAAAATTAACTTATTCCCAGGGGTGAGCAGTTGACTTGCTCCACTCAAGCTTGAGGATTAGGCATTATAATTTGAGTTAACATCACAATGTTCAAATTTAAAAACTGAGCAGGCACAGTCCTTGCCTAGTAGCTTAGTTGTAAAGCTATTAAAGATAATAGCAGGTTGGTGTATTAGTAGCATAGAAGCTCCTAATAATCTCTTTGGTAGTTTGCCTAGCAGAAATGTCTCTGACCCCTTTTAGGGTGGTTTCTGTTTTCCTTCTGAAAACTGCTTTTCTTGCACAGGGACTTAATGAATTAACTCACAAAACATGAAATGGAAGAACCAATTCCAATCAAAAAGATCTTAGTGGAATAAGATGTAGACTACCAAAGAATCAAACAAGTTATTTAAAAAGATTAGGTATCTCTCTTCTGGCAATCAATAGATTTATACAGGGTACCACACTTTCCTGAAACCACTCCCTTACAAAATATTTATCCTAATATTCCAGTTTTGGATGAGAATCTGAGAATCGTTCTGGTTTAAACAAAGGGCAATATATTTTGTATGCTGAGTCACAATGAAGGAAAGGTACAGATTACATGAGATGACAATGACAAATGTGAACCTGTAGAAAATGAGCCTCATATATGACTGGGAACGACGTGAGAGGAGAAGTATTAGCTAAGAACATGAGAGACAAACCACTAGAGATATAAAGAGTGAAAGAAGTGAGGAGCAAATCCCACCTCTTATGGAACAAGAGGTTTTAAGAGAGATGGACACCTGCATTTGACTAGAAAGTGAAGGGTAAACATAGGGGAGGGCACCGGTCACAGAGTAAAGACATACGCAAGTTACTGAGGAACAACCCCAAATTCCCAAGGGAATGCTGCTGCCCCTCACTCCTCATTCCCTCTGGGTTTGCAGATACAAAACAAGCTCCATCCAATGACGGGGTGCAGCTGTTTAGTTGTGGCTACTAAGCAAACCATAAATTTCCACTTTATGCTTTATCGGAATTGTAGTTTGGGGTTTGAGGAGCTATCTGAAGGCTCTATTATGATTTAACTTTATCCACATAACAACACATCTCAGATCAAGACCAGGTTGCTTTCAGTCTTCAAAGAAAAAAAGCAAAAACAGGCAAAAAAAATTCTGGCCTTTATTTTTCTTGGCAGGGGAAATTGAGATTAATGAAATTTAGTCATGCTTTACTGCTCCTTTTAGATTTCCAACATTATCCCAGGGCTTTCCAGCAGCAAGGTATATGCTTCTGTTCTAGAACAATGGGACAAGGTCACCCTAATCCTAGGCACGTAAGGAAAATCCCCAAGTCTTGGAAGAGTTTAAAGACCTCAACAGACTCAGTTCCTCTCCTAGTTTGCCCATGACTTGCCACCTTTTTTTAATTCAGAAAATAATTTACATTAATAATATACAGTACATTGTCTGGCAGGGGGGTTGCTTACCCTGCTGAAGAATATGGTAAGTCCTGTGAAGTGGAAATGGAATAGAAGATACTGAAAAAGTACACTTGGGGTTCCACTACTGTACTCAAACTGTGATACTAAATATATTACTTGAGGAACATTACTCCATTTGGCCTAGTACTTACCCAATCTGTAGTAACCCAGGGTGGACAATCTGTAGGCAACCTAACAAAGGCTCATTTCCTCCTCTAAATAGCCTTCATCCCCCCAAAAGCATTTCGGTTATAGGTGCCAAGGTTCTTGAGTTATATTTAAAAGCTTAAAGAATTAGAGCCAAAGAGAAGGGCCTGAACTCTATCCTATATATGAGAGGGGACTTACCAACTTTATACTAAATACATAAGCAGTCGAGTTGTGGTAAGTAATGAGAAAATAGCTATAGATTAATTGGTATATTATAGAAACTTCACTTTATAGTTGATTATAGTCATTTTTTCCTGTGTATCTCCCTCTTCATTACTGCAGTATGTATCACAGGGCCGATGGCAAGAACTAATTGTCCCCCAATACCTATTCTCCCTTTGTGGTGGTTTTAATTATTTGACCCTCCTCCCATCAAGAGGTGGGACGTATGCTTCCTCCCCTTGAATCTGGGTGGGCTCTGAGACTGGCTTGACCAATAAAGTACAGTGAAGTGATGCTATATAACTTCTGAGGTTGTCATATAAAGCCTTGCAGCTTCCTCCTTGGTCTCTAGGAACACTCTTGCTCTTGGAGCCCTGAACCACCCTGTGAGTACAACTGTCCTGAGACTGTTATGCTGAATAGGCCACAGGTAGATGCTCTGTAAGACAATCCCATCTGACTCTGTCCTTCCACCATTCCCGCCCAGGAGCCAAACATGTAAGTGAAAATGCCATCTGGGGACTGAAGGTCCTCCAGCCACAGCTGCTCCAGTTCCCAGCTATTTGAGTCATCCCCAAATATTCTAGTCATCCAGCTGTGACTCCATCTCCCTGTGCCCTATATTTTGGATCCACGGAATCTCATGAGCATAATAAAATGGTTGTTGTTTTACACCACTAAGTTTTGGGGTGGTTTGTTACATAGCAAAAGATCAACTAGAACACCTCTTAGAATTTCTGTTTTAGTTGAGTAGATGGCTGTCCAGCTGGAAGCTGCATTTCCCAGCATCCTCTCATGCAGGTGAGTGGCTATAAGTCTTGCCTATGGTATGTGAATGGAAGTGATGCAATTTCCAAGTCATGTCAATAAAACATCAGTGCTTGTCCTCCACTTCTTCTCGCTCACTCTTCTTGTTGGCTGAGACATAGTGATAATTGGAGCAGCTACGTATTCACAGATATTGGATCCTACATAGGATCCATAGATATTCTACATGGCTGTCACGGTTTGGATTCCCCAGGTAGCACACTCTGAGCAGAATTCAATGTGCAAAATATTTATGAAGGAGTTCCATGGGGGTCAACACCTGTAAGGGAGAGGAAGAAGGCAGGAGTGGGCGGAGGGAAAAGTTGGGCTGCAATGCAGGTCCAATGACAGCCTCAGCCAGCCCCACAGAACGCTTGAGAGCTAAACAGCCTTTGAGAAGTGTCCTCCATTGGGTCTAGATGGCCAGGCCTTTATACTCCCACGTGAGTCAGTCATTGGATGTGGGTACCCTGGTGTATGCCTTTGCCTGGTTGTAATCATAGTATATTATCTATTACTGCATAACAAAATAACCCAAAATTTCGTGGTTAAAAACAACAAATATTAGCTCATAATTTCTGTGTGTTAGGAATCCAGAAATGTATGGGGTTGCAATTAGGCTGTTGGCTGGGGCTACAGTCACCTCCACTCAATTGGCAGCCAGGATTCAGCTCACTGATTCGGTTACTGGAAGGCCTCTTCCTTACCACATGAGGCCTCTCCATAGGCTAAGTATCCTCACAACATGGCAGGCAGTGATCTGAGAGGGAGAGAACCAGAGAGCCCAAGACAGAAACCACAGACTGTTTAAAACTTCATCTCAGCAGAGGCATCCCTATTCATTAGAAGTGAATCAGGAAGTCTAGCCCACACGCAAGGAGCGAAGATGACAAAAGGGTGTGAATCCCAGGAGGCAGGATCATTGGGGCCATGTTAGAGGCTGCCAACCACATGTAGTATGCATACAATTTTGCATCCTATTTTTAGTTTCCATCAACTTAAACGTCTTGTTTTGCTAGTTTTCATTTAAACAATGTTTTAAAAAATTACAGAAGCAATATATTCTTATTGTAAAAGCCTTCAAATGCTCAAATGTTGTGTTTTTGTTTTTTTTTTGTTTTTTTTTTGCAGTACACCGCCTCTCACTGCTGTGGCCTCTCCTGTTGCGGAGCACAGGCTCCGGACGCGCAGGCTCAGCGGCCATGGCTCATGGGCCCAGCCGCTCCGCGGCACGTAGGATCTTCCTGGACCGGGGCACAAACCCATGTTCCCGGCATCGGCAGGCAAACTCTCAACCACTGCGCCACCAGGGAAGCCCCAAATGCTCAAATGATAGAGGCATACAATCCTTTTCTTTATGCTATTCCTCAGACTAGTTGAACTACCTAGAGGTAAACACAATTGTTTTTTTTTTTGCATCTGCTGAGATACTTTTCATATATGTATTTATCTTTGTAGTCCTAATACTTAATATTGTATTCACACACAGCAGATACTCTGCAAATCTTTAATAAATGTTGGAGCTGAGTTTCAGGCTTTGAGATGTCACTGAATTGGGAGTCGGAAGGGCTGGTTCAAATCACAGGATCTGTTCCCTCATTTACTCCTTATTCTCCTTGGCCTCCATTTCCATAATTACCAAATGTACGTGTGATACTAGATTTTTTTCTACAGTCCTTTTCAGATCCGAAATTATATGCGTCTAAGAAGGAAATTAGGGACTTCCCTGGTGGTCCAGTGGTTAAGACTCCGTGCTTCCACTGTAGGGGGCATGGGTTCCATCCCTGGTCGGGGAACTGAGATCCTGCATGCCGTGCAGCATGGCCAAAAAGAAATAAGAAGGAAATTGTTATTCATCTCATGATCTCTTTATATACCAATTCAAATTAAATATTGTAAACTAATTACTAGTTCTAGACTGTACATTTTACCCTATGTTTCAATATCAACATATGCTTTTCAGTGTAAGTTATTTTAAAAAAATTAAGATGTCAATGATTTTGAATATCAATCATAGTTTGAATATCAGTCATAGGTAAGTCTTTAATCTTTAAAATTTTTCAGTAATAAAAACCATAAAACACTTTAAGCAAAAGGGTATTTGGCTCTGAGATCTTTGTTCTCTTACAATCTAGATCTGAGGTCTAATCAAATTTCTCATCAACATTCTTGTCTCTTGGGCTAAATGAAATAAGCTAACATACTGTGCAACTGTTAAGACATTTTAAAATACTGGTTATTAGAAAATTATTTGGGGATTACTGTTTTATCTTTTTATAAAAGGTGGCCATATATGTATACACACATACCTTTTTGGTTCCAAAATGTCTTTATCAAGGTTCATTTTTTTCACATGTACTTGTTTCCAAAAGTTGGGTCAATCACAAACCTAAGGTCTAGCTATGCTAAGGTAGGATTAACCTTACAAAATGTCTAAAAAATTGTCATACTCATGCGTGTCATTTATTTCTGCTTGAACTATTCCCCAGCCACACTGGGCCTTTGGTAACAGGGGTTTGTAATCACTTTGCTAGTGACATTTTAACAGTGGTCATGAATGACATTGTTAACATTAAAAAAAAAACCACCTCTTACCACTGCTTTCGTTGCTAAGCTGCTTTAGTTCTTCTCCCTGTGGGAGCTTGAATCGTGGTGGGATAATTTGTTCCGGCAACAATAAAGCTGACAGTTTATATTAGCCAAAGGTTCATGTTGGCAAAAGAATTCACCTGTCCCCTTTTATGCACATCAATAGCTCTTACCCTCCTTCAGTACCCTTTCTATCACCAGCATATAGTTTTCCCTCTTCTGATTGCATTGTTTTTTGTTTTTGCTTTCAGAAGTACTCTTTTAAGGGTTAAAATCCAACAGACTCAGTAAATCTTACTGTGACTAGTAAAAATTCCATCAAAATATGCAGAGCTCTGCATAATAAATTAATCTTCACAATCCTGGTGGACAGTTTGTAGTAGCAGTATTCTGTTACTTAGGTTGACCTTGGACAAGTCATTTAATTCTCAAGTCTTAGGAAAGAAATACATTTCTTTAGGAAAACAGAAGCTAGAGGTTATATTAGGCATGACTTTCCCTCACAATCAATGGAATTGAGTTTTGTACTCAATTCACTTAGAAGGGGGACTTCAAGGGCTCCCATGGATGGTTAGTTGCAACCTCCTGAAACATCCCGCAAAGTTCTGAACACACATTTTCCTATTATGATCGTTCTCAGTCCCTAAGCACATTGAGCAGTCACTGTGTCAGGAAATAGGCCAAGCAAGTTTTAGAGGCTTTCTGACTTGCTCCTCATAACAACCCTATAAGGTTGGAGGTAGGTACAATTATTAGAACATTTATCCTCATTTTACAGATGAAGAAATAGTTAAATTTTTCCAAGTAATATTTCCAAAGTTGAACAAGATCTGTCTGACCTGGCAAGAAACAGTGTTTAAGCAACTCAGCACCAAACAATAATAAATGATTGTATACTGAGTATTGTTAACAAGGTATAATACTTTTTATTGATGTATTCATTATAATACAATTCACAATAAATTTGGGGGGCATTCTGTATGAAGTTTAGGCTTTAAAATTTTTCCTGTATATCTATTCAATTCTTATAGTGGTCCACAAGGTTTTTTGAGGCAAAATGGGACAGTAAAAACTATCTCTAATTAAACATTTTTGCCTTTAGTCTTTAACTGGGTAACAATGGGCAAGTTATTTGATACTTCTTGGGTCTTAATACCGATTGTTAGCAGGGTTTTGTGAAAATTAGACACAATGTACTTAAAGCTTTAATGGCACGTATTAGAATATCTTTTCTAAATGGTATTATTTATTATTCCAGGGTCTTCCGTCTTCACCTAAAAGGACTTGGCCTTGATCCTTTGTAGATTTCTCATTGTTGACTCCCTCGTTGCTTAGAATCAAAATTACATCAGCTGTTATTCTTCTCATCTATATGTATTTTTCTTCTATCTGGGTCTCTTCTTCAGAAAGTCTTGCAACCATCTTCAATGTTTATGGTCACAATAACCTTAATATTTAGCATTAAGTGACTAATAGGCGCCCATGGGACAGACTTTCATGTTTACTTTACGTAAAAACCAACAAATTTTATTGAGTACTACTTAGCCCAAACAAGGTATTCTTTACAGAATTCCAAGTTCGACACATGCTGCCTAGATGGCAGTCCTAGGATCCTGGACCATCTTAGTTATATATCACCTTTTCTCCATTTGAATGCAATATTCCCTCACCCAGAATCCTATGAAGTCTACACTCATTCACTGAAGAGTACTGTGCAAAACACAAAACTGAAAGTGTTTGCCCCCTTGAGGTCAGCAACAGTGCTAAGGGATAAAGAAGGTAGAGAGAGATAAGAAGTTTGTATTAAATTCAAAGACTTTCAGCAAGAATTTATACAATTTGTACAATTTCAGGCAACTGAGAATTTTAAGCAAAGTACTTTAAGCAAAGTATACAACTTCATGACTGAAGTGAATAAAATAATTCTGAAAAAACTGTTACAGGTGACAAATTTTGTACAACTTTTGAAGATAAAGTACTGGTGACATACTATAGTCTAAAATTTTTATCCTCTGTTGTATCAGTAAAATCGCAACCTATAGTTGGGCTAAGTCTTTGATGAAAGCAAAAAGGAATAAGGATTACAAAACAAAGGATTCTGAACATAGATTTTGAAAACAAATTAATATAGCATTAGATTATCTCCTAGATTAATTGTAAATTTTTAATTTTTTTGACAATTGAAAATTATGAGAGCTGTTTTGTATTTTATTACTGGAATAATTTAGTTGACTTAATACTACAGACGGTGTTAATATAATAAATATGGAACATCAATGAGGACCTAAATTATGTCTCTTGAAACCTCCCTCATTCCAAGGGTGTATGTGTGTGCAACCTATTATACAAAGAAAAATATCCCATAAATCACCATGACATTATATAAACAGATTCAAGAGAAAACAGAAAAATGTGTTATCCATTAAGCTTCTCAATACTGATTCTTAGACGTAACAACCTATGGAATCTGTACTAATGGGAGGAAATTATGTGCAGCAGTTAAGAACAATGGGCTTTGAAGTCAGAGAACCAGGCTTGATTCTACGACTCTTTTGCTGTGGCCTTGGGCAAGCTACCCAATATCCATGGGCTTTAGTTTCTTCACCTGTAAAATGAAATACTGGCTGACAGGGATGTAAAAGGACAAAACAATATAATGTATGTAAAGCCAGAGTGCTTAGTATGTAGAAAATCCTGAATAATCATTAGCCTTCATTATTATGATTATTATTAGCGCTGTCCAAGATATACATCTGATGTATGATTATATTATATATATTTTCTATTTACCCAGCTTCACAGAATACTTAAATCTTTTCTTTAGCACTAGAAAAAAATAGGTCCTAATGGAGCTATTATTTCATCCATTTTACAAACATAAGTGATCAATGAAGATAAACAAAAATTCATATTGTAAGGATTTTCTTTTTTATGTCACAAAGATTATCAGTGCTTTTACATGAAAGGGCATCTATACATGTTTATTAAACTATTTAACGTTTACACGCAATACATAAATGTTTGGAAACCTCAAAGTTCTTTGACAATTGCAATATCGTTTTCAAATAAAGCATGGTATAACCTTAAATATTACATTATTTAGATTATTTTTTAGAGAGATACACCTCTAAGAGATCATGCCAACGTAACTGTCCTTTAACTAACTGGGTGCTAGGAGATGTTTCAGCATATGGATGGTTCCTCTACTGCATGGGCACCCTCTGTGACAGCTTTGACACATTTAGCCATTGTCTGTGAGGCTCTGCTAATTGAATCTGAAAGATATCAAGAAAATGTGCGTTTTGATAACACAACTTCAAAAGAAGCACACAGTAAAACTTTCCTGTTGCACATATTCAGGAACAACAACAACAAAAAAGACTAGAAGACTCTATGTAACTATACATAAACATTGTAAAATCAATAACTTCAGAAGATAAGCCCCTTAATAGCTAAATGCTTTTAATAAGCACTCCTAGGAATGATTAAATAATTATACACAGCTATACAAAGGGCCAGTATGCAACCATTAAAAATATTATAGAAAAGTATTAAAGATAGGAAAAGAATGTGCAATATACCATTACTGAAAAAAGGTTACAGAACAGTGTACTAAAATCCATGAATTCACTTTACGGGTGAATTTCATGTATGTGAATATTTCAATAAAGCTGTCCAAACCCTCTCTCCCAGAGTAAATAAGTAATCTCATTTTTAGTTTAAATATATTAATATATGTGTATATCCCTGGATGACTGGCCAAAATGTTAAACATAGTTATTTCTGTGTAGTTGGATCATAGTGATTTTTCCTTGCTCTTGTGGGCTTAGGTATGTATTCTACAATGAACGTAACTTTTATAATACAACTGAAAAAAACCTATTAAAAATAATCTGAGGAAAAAAAAAAAAAAATAATAATCTGAGGGCTTCCCTGGTGGCGCAGTGGTTGAGAGTCCTCTTGCCAATGCAGGGGACACAGGTTCAAGCCCTGGTCCGGGAAGATACCACATGCCGTGGAACAACTAAGCCCGTGTGCCACAACTACTGAGCCTGTGCTCTAGAGCCCGTGAGCTGCAAATACTGAGCCTGCGTGACACAACTGCTGAAGCCTGTGCACCTAGAGTCCATGCTTTGCAACAAGAGAAGCCACCACAATGAGAAGCCCGCACACCTCAAAGAAGAGTAGCCCCCGCTCGTCGCAACTAGAGGAAGCCTGCATGCGGCAACAAAGACTCAATACAGTCAAAAATAAATAAATAAAAATTTAAAAAAATAATAATAATCTTAGATACAAACTGCACCAAGAACTTGAAAAATATACTCCTATCTGCTTTTAGACAGAAAATTATTTTAAATTGTCTATCAACTATCTCATAACCTAGATGTTATATCAAGTGTTGTAATATCTGTAGTAAACAAGTTTGTTAGTCTGCATTCCTTAAGCACATTCTTAACAATTTACATCAGAAGCACCATTTAGCATGTTTCACATTTTAGTGTTTTGATTCTTCTACTGTAATTCTCAGAAAAACCTTCACAGATGTTTGTCACTTAGAAAATTCTCCCTATATTGCTACACAGTAACTCTTCATACAGTAGTAAAATTTTATATTTAAAATCTGTTAATTCTTGGATTTTCAAACACTATTTACATTTCAGAAAGAAAAATTAGAGTAAAATCAGAAAATATAAAGTTACATTAGTTCTGATATTTGAAAAATCTTCTGAGATTAAAAACATCAAATACTTCCACTAGTACGTTGGAATCATAATGCTAAATTAGGTGATTTTACTCCTCTCTACCTTTCATGTTTGGCAGTCATGCTGACAACTGCGTACCTGTCATGTAGAAGTCTTTTATTGTTAGCTGAGGTGGAACAAGTGGATCAGCAAGAAGGTGTTGGTTCACTAGCTGCAAAAAGAGAGTAAGAGATCAATAATAATAGTATTGAAAATTAGTACTGTTACACCAGAGGATACATTATTATGAAAACTGCGTATAGGCGTGTTTTTACCTTGGAAAGCTCATTTGCTTGCTGGAAATAATTAGCTCCTTCGACATCATCATATCGAACAAGATTAGGAGAGACTTCTTCCAATCTGTTCCTTACTTGATCCAGAGTATCATATGGAAGAGTCATACCTGCAATCTATAACATAAAAGTTTCCAAAAATTGACATAAACCATTAATACTTAAATATTTCAAATAATACATCATTGCAACTATGGTAAAATAATGCAGTACTACTATGAAAAATATATTGGTGTCCATTTGTATGTATATTAAGCAGGTGGTTAAGTGGGGAATACTACTGTAAATAATTCTTCTAATTCATAAACAGCTGTCAATACATTAGTAATTTGTTTTTAGAAAATACACTGATTATGAAATAAATGCTTTGCTAAATTTGAATGCTTTGGCTAACTTGCTATTGCTCATATATAAAGTTGATAGACAACTATATATTATTATTTTAAATCTCATGATGCTTCTTTTTATAGTCAAAGAGTTAAAAAGACAAGTCAAAAGTAAAAACACCTATTTCAAATCCCCATGTTTTTTTTTTTTTTTCCGCCCACACCACGTGGCCTGTGGGATCGTAGTTCCCCCACGAGGGATCAAACCCGCGCCCTTGGCAGTGAAAGTGTGGCATCCTAACCACTGGACCTCCAAGGAATTCCCCAAATCCCCATTTTCTGAACACGTTTTTCCTACAGAGATTATTCAAGTCATCTCTGCATTTCAGACGTGCATCTTCCTTGACTTTGAAAATCATTCTGACAAGCTAACATGTCAAACATTCCATTGGCAGCATCACTAAGGACAAATACCTCAGAAAGGGCTCTTATAATTTTCCAGTCTTCTCTTGCCAAGCCAGGAGGTGTCACTGCTACTTTAGTCTGCTGAGCTCGGCCCTCAGTATTGACATAAGTAGCAGACTTCTCTGTGTAAGCAGCGCCGGGGAGAATAACATCCGCTATAGGAGCTCCAACATCACCATGATGTCCTGTGAAAAGATGGAAAATGGCAAACCACATTTTAGCACAAAGCTGATTAGGTATTATACATGAACACAGTATATATACTTTTAAAATTACATTTTTATAATTATAAGTGTTTTAAAAATTAAAACAATATAGTATTGAAGTATTTGGAATAAAAATTAAAGCCCACTTTGCCCACAGTTAAACTCCCTTCCCAAAGAAAACTATTGTGAAAGCATTTGGTATGTGTCTTCCCAGATTAATTTTTGCAAATACACAAATACGTATAATAGCATAAACACACATATTATGGGCAACTAGGTGTATCATTTCTCTTGATCATTATAAAGTGGAAACGCTCAGATGTATGTTAGTGGAATTTGGTAAAGTAAACTGAAATGGTGGAGGAACAAAAAGTGTCACGAGTATGACATACAGGAGTGTGATTAAGAGCATAAACAGAAGATTACAGAAAATAGTATGCTGAAAGACTATCACTCATTAAAAGTTTAACAGAAGTGTTGGAAGAAAAAAGAAACTTTAGTTAATTGAAAGAAAAGCCAATGTACATGTTTGCATATGTACATATTTGCATATGCATAGAAGTACATATGAACTGTGCATCTATCTAGACCATCATCAATGATTATCTCTGGATAGAACTAGGACAGGATTTTAGTTTATGCATTTTAGTTTAACTTTATTAAACTAAAGATACGAAATATTACATAATGCTTTTTATGTGGCATGGCAATAAAAAGCCTAGTATAAGTGTATGGTGTTTGTGTTAAATGAAGTGAAAAGTTATATAATACTTTTCTCTATAAAATATCCAGGAATACTCGACTCCATTTATTCCAAAGAGGCTTGATTACATTTGCAATGAGTTAGAGTTCAAGAAAATGAGTCAAACACAAAAAACCAAAGGAGTGCTATTAAATATAATTCATTAAGTGTCTTATGACACAGGACTCGTGATCTTCTAACTTTTACACTGTTTATATATATAAAAAAGCTTCCCCTTGATTATATAATAACACTAAATATTCTGTGAAAAACTGAATTTAATGTTACATAATATTTCATAATTTAAATTACTATTACTGGGGGCATTTAGGTTTCTTCTAATTATTTGTTATTAAAAAACATGAGGTGGGGCTTCCCTGGTGGCGCAGTGGTTGACAGTCCGTCTGCCGATGCAGGGGACACGGGTTCGTGCCCCGGTCTAGGAAGATCCCACATGCCGCGGAGCGGCTAGGCCCGTGAGCCATGTCCACTGAGCCTGCGTGTCCGGAGCCTGCGCTCCGCAACGGAAGAGGCCACAACAGTGAGAGGCCCGCGTAACGCAAAAACAAAAAAAACAAAAAAAACCATGAGGTGATAATTCTTAATAGCAATAGCAACTATGTAACTAATAAACCTATTTTTTGTAAACGTATTTTTTTAAATATAAAATCTAAAACATTTAAATATCTATAAAAATACATATTAACAAATATGTTTTTAAAATTGGTGTGTGTGTAGGGAAATTCTCAAGTGGAAAATATTCAATCCACTAAATATATTGCCATACAGTTCCTAATATACACAATGTACTATTCTCTTCTGTTTCTAGTGCCACAGATGCTACTAACCTTGATAAATAATGAAACAATCCTTTGGCAAATCCTGTCGAGTAATACAACCTCCATCTGCTCCCAGGAGAAACAGCACTTTGGGAGGGTTCTTCCGAATTGCTTCCACCCCAGGTTTATAGCCAAGGTCCAAAGCAGCTACTTGGCTTGCAATCCTGTAAAACAAGTACGAGTTTTTAGCATACTTGTTGTGTTTTCATTATAAAAATTTAAATGTGATTCTTGAAATGATACCTAGTCTCTTTTCTATTAAATGCTGTCAAAGATCTTCCCTCATCGTTTTTACCCATTTGAAATAGATGTCAAAACCAGAAGCAGCTGTCTTTTACTGTTTTAAGAATGGCAAAAAAGTAAATAAGATGCTTAGGACATTGTTTCTTCATGAAGTAATACTTAATGGACTAATTCTGGAAACTTTATGCCAACTGCAATCGTCTTAAGTTGATTTTTATTCAATACAGTAAGACTTGATAAGTCAAGCACAGTCATTAGAGAAAAATTAGATGATTTTGAAAACCAAAAGGGAAAAATTTAAACACCACTCATAAAACTAATTCAGAGAAAACTATAATTAGTATACTGTTGTATGTTCTTATGGAATTTTTTCAATTAACATATACTACTATTACAAGCAGATAATAATCTTTTAAAGAAAAGGTTTCAAACTATACTTTGAAAATTTGGGAATCTTTGGTCTAGTTTGCTATTGTTAATTTTCTTATAAGAGATAGTAGCCATTTTGGGGACCTACAGTGAATAAAGCTGGTTGGGTTTTACGTTATTTGGTAAGGGAGGAGGGCAGGTCAAACGAACTCCCACCAGATGCTGCTGCTCTGTCAAACTCTCTAATGGGACATCGAAAGAATAAAATAGTTTGAAAAAGTTAACAAAAGAAGTGCAAGATTTGTATAATGAAAATTACAAAACAACTCCAAAGGAAATTAAAGACCATAACAAATGGAAAGACATCTATGTTCATGGATCGGAAGACAATATTGTTAAGATGGCAATACTTCCCAAATTGATCTACAGATTTAATGCAATCCCTATCAAAAAATCACAGCTGAATTCCCTTGCAAAAACTGACAAGTTGATCCTAAAATTCACATGGAATGCAAAGGACCAAAAATAACAAAATCTATCTTTTTTTTTTTGTCACTCTGCATGGCTGGCAGGATCCTAGTTCCCTGACCAGGGACTGAACCTGGGCCCACGTCAGTGAATGTGTGGAGTCCCAACCACTGGACTGCCAGGGAGTTCCCAATCAAATCTATCTTAAAAATGAACAAAGTTAGAGAACTCACACTTCCCAAGTTCAATTTCAAAACTTAGCTCCCCCCTGCCGCCCCACCTACACAATATTTTTTTTAAATGTCTCTCATTCTAAGCCTGGATGTCTCTCAAAGATCTGAGCAGAGACTCACGCACTAACTTATGACAGAGCCCACCTCATCTTGGAAAACAAACTAAGTAACCTAAGTTTGCCTCTGTGAGAATGATCAGTAAACAAAAAAAGGATTAAAAGATTCTCCAAGAATTAGAAAATATGCTTTACTCTGAAATAAACTTACTATAAGAAATAAAGACAAGGGACTTTCCTGGTGGTCTAGTGGCTAAGACTCCGAGCTCCCAATGCAGTGGGCCTGGGTTCGACTGTTGGTCAGGGAAATAGATCCCACATGCCCCAACTAAGAGTTCGCATGCTGCAACTAAAGATCCCACGTGCCACAACTAGAAGACCCCGCATGCCGCAACTAAAAGACCCTGCATGCCACAATAAAGATACCGCGTACTGCAACTAAGACCCAGCACAGCAAAATAAATAAATAAATAAATAGATAGATAAATAACAAATATCCAAAAAAAAAAAAAGGAAAGAAAGAAAAGGTTTTAAAATATCTGTTTCATGTTCTCAACAAGCATTAAAGGGTATGTCCTAATAAAGTACATTGAATTTTCATGAAAAGGAAAACTTAGGTAAGAATGAAGTGAAATAAAAAAACAAGGTTAATCAATTAAAAATTACAAAGATGTCAGTGCGCTCCATAATGAAAACTCACAAATGACAGAGTATAAGAAATTCTACCTAAACATAGAAAAAAAGTGAGAAAAATTAGGAGAAAAAAGATAAGAGATAAAAGTCTGAAGGGCCAACCAACGCATAACAAATAGAAGCTTCTGCATGAGACCAAATAACAATGTAAAAGTAAACCAACTGGCTTCTTCTGAACTTAAAAGGAAAAACCATATCAAAAATTTCAATTTGAAAATGGAGAGTTCTATGATATTCCCAGGCAGAGGTAATGTCAAATGAATGTCACTCAGTTATATTCTAGTAGAAAATTTTAACATCGAAAATAAGGAATCCAAAAAAGTAAGTGGACAAAAACACATACATATATAAAATCAGGTTATAATCACAGACAAAACTCAGATTAGATGAGATCTTCTCTAAAATGTGAAAGAAAGGTGAAAAAAATACTGAGTATTAAAGGAAACAACTTGTGATCTTTGTATCTAGCCAAGTGGTCATCTGTGAGAAGGAATCAGAAAGACATTGTTAGACACAGAAATTTTTCTTAAAACGTTATTAAGTACCCATTCAGTAAAACAAACAAAAAAAATTAATAAAGACATGGATTCAAAAGTGAATTAAAAATAAAAAAATATCTAGTCTCTTTTCTATTCTAAAAATTCTAAAATGCTAAAAATTGTGGCTAGAAAGGATCTAGAGGTGGTCAATGCAAATAAACTATTTTAAAAATATAAAGTTTTTGGGACTTCCCTAGTGGCACAGTGGTTAGGAGTCCGCCTGCCAATGCAGGGGACATGGGTTCAATCCCTGGTCCAGGAGGATCCCACATGCCTCAGAGCAGCTGAGCCTGTGCGCCACAACTACTGAGCCTGTGCTCTAGAGCCCACGAGCCACAACCACTGAGCCCGCGTGCCACAACTACTGAAGCCCGCGCGCCTAGAGCCCATGCTCTGCAACAAGAGAAGCCACCACAATGAGATGCCTGCACACCTCAACAAAAGAGTAGCCCCCACTCGCCACGACTAGAGAAAGCCCGGGCACAGCAGCGAAGACCCAACACAGCCAAAAATTTTAAAAAAGTAAAAAAAAAAATGTTTACGTGATGAACTACAATGCCAAATTAAACCAATAAGTGGGGAAATACAACACTGAAACTAATGTTTAAGAATGCATTTGAGGGCTTCCCTGGTGGCGCAGTGGTTGAGAGTCCACCTGCTGATGCAGGGGACACGGGTTCGTGCCCCGGTCCAGGAAGATCCCACATGCCGTGGAGCGGCTGGGCCCGTGAGCCATGGCCACTGAGCCGTCGCGCCCGGAGCCTGTGGTCCGCAACAGGAGAGGCCACAACAGTGAGAGGCCCGCGTACCACCAAAAAAAAAAAAAGAATGCATTTGAACACTTTTAAATTTAAAAAAGTTTGCCTAGCAAACTTAAAAGTGTTTAGCCTCAATCCTTAAGCAAATTTGAAGATTTGAAAAATAATACTTAAGGTAGAAAGGATTATGGGAAATTGGAAATTCATTCACTAATGCAAAATGAATTACATGTTAAGACGAAGGAAAGGTTAAAAAAATTATATATATTCATATTATACAGCCATTAATGTTTATGTTTATAAAGAATTTCTAATCATGAGGAAATTCTTGTTTGGTAATGAAAATCAATCAAAATCAGGACACAAAATTGCATACGCAGTATGACTTCAACTATATAACTAAAAAAATATTTATATACACACACAAAGAAACCCAGAACAAAGCACACAAAAACTGCAACAGTAATTATCTACAGATTGTGAACTATGGATAACTTCCATTTTTGTATTCTTTCTTCTCTTTCCAACTTTTCTAAATAAATCTGCACTACTGATATTGTCAGAGAAAAACCTCACTTTATTTGAATTCTCACGTTAGCTTACATTTGTTTTTTTTTTAATAAATTTATTTATTTTTGGCTGCGTTGGGTCCCCGGTGCTGCGGGCAGGCTCCCTCCAGCCGCGGCGAGCGTGGGCCACTCCCCACCATGGCACGCAGGCCTCCCACTGTGGTGCCCCCTCTTCCCCCTCACCCCCACCGCTGCAGAGCACAGGCTCCAGGTGTGCAGGCTTCAGTGGTTGTGGCACATGGGCCCAGCAGCCGCGGCTCGCAGGCTCCAGAGCACAGGCTCAGCAGTTGCAGCACACAGGCTTAGCTGCTTTGCGGCATGTGGGATCTTCCCGGGCCAGGGCCCGAACCCCCGTCCCCTGCATTGGCAGGCAGACTCTCGACCACTGCGTCACCAGGGAAGCCCAGCTTACATTTTTATCATTTAAAAGTCAGAGGACTTATTGCAATTTTTGAACCACAGTATATTAATATGATACAGATTTTTAAGATTTTTTAGCACTTACTGCAATTTGGATATTTTTAATATTATTTACTATCTTGGCTTCTTCTCACACAAAATAAAGGTTTCTATTTCACATCTGCTACTGAGATAATGTCACTAAATGTCGCTAAATATTAAGTTGTTTGTAAATCTAAATGTGACAGTGTACACAAAATATACACAAAATTATAGATTATAAAACAACTACTCGGGCTTCCCTGGTGGCGCAGTGGTTGAGAGTCCGCCTGCCGACGCAGGGGACACGGGTTCGTGCCCCGGTCCGGGAAGATCCCACATGCCACGGAGTGGCTAGGCCCGTGAGCCATGGCCGTTGAGCCTACGCGTCCAGAGCCTGTGCTCCACAACGGGAGAGGCCACAACAGTGAGAAGCCCGCGTACTGCAAAAAAAACAAAAAAAAACAACTACTCAACTTACCTATGAAGGATATTCATAACTTTCCAATCACCAGTAACACCACTACTCATCCGAATCTTTTGAGCAATGTTGGAAACAGCTGCAAGAATTGCTGCCCCATCATTTCTTTGGAGTGCAGAACTGCCTAAAACCACCATTGGTTTTTTAGCTTCCTTTAGGACCTTTAAGAAAAAAGAACTTTCATTTAAAAAAACATTAGAAGTGGGAAGGAAATCTAAAAAAGAGAGAATAAACGTGTATGTATAACTGATTCACTTTGCTGTACAGCAGAAACTAACGTAACATTGTAAAGCAACTAAACTCCAATAAAAATTAATTAAAAAATAAAATAAAGGGCTTCCCTGGTGGCGCAGTGGTTGAGAGTCTGCCTGCCGATGCAGGGGACACGGGTTTGTGCCCTGGTCCGGGAAGATCCCACATGCCGCGGAGCGGCTGGGCCCGTGAGCCATGGCCGCTGAGCCTGCGCGTCTGGAGCCTGGGCTCCGCAACGGGAGAGGCCACAACAGTGAGAGGCCCGCGTACCGCAAAAAAAAAAAAAAAAAAAGAAATAAAAAGAATTAGCTTTAAAAAATAAAATAAACAAACATTAGAAGTAACTAAATCTAACCAAATTTGCATCTATAATATGCTGTCCCAAGTTTTAGTTCTAATGTGAATGTCTTAATTTGCTAGTCGACATATGGATATACAAACAACCAGATTTACTCAAAAATCTCTTGCCAATGCTACTGTGAAATAGCTAAACTAGTATCAAATAAAACAGATTTTCAAAAAGGAATCATTGGGAATGAAAACTCTAGCCAAACATCCTTTGGTCAGAATGACTATGGATAGGTCCCAGAAAAAATTGAGGAATGTCCATACAGAGGTTCAGGTGATACTTTGTAACAGGAGAAACCATGCTGAAGTACCATGTCTACTATAGTCCATCTAGTCTCTAAATGCCCCAGACAGGGAGGAGAAGGTAGGGAAAGCAATGATCACTACATCACAATGCAGAATACCTTAAAGTTAAGGGCTTTGCTTTAAACCACAGTAACTACTTGAATACCAAAAACTGAGAGGAAATGCATCCCAAGTGCAAAAGAAACTGTACATACAGTGGAGGATGGAAAAATTAGAAGTAAAGCTGTAGACTATAACAGTTCACTCTCCTGCCCATCTTCTGTGTCATTCTTCAATAAATAGCTGGACCCAATCAATGAATCAGCATGAGAATTATGCCTAGATACTACAAAAAGGAGGACATTCACAAGAGGAATTTCCCAAGGAAATGTGAAGAGCTTTCAGTAGCCTCAAAAAAATAAGAAACAGTTTTCAATAGCCTCAAAGAAAATGAAAAACAATTCCTCACTTAAAAACAGAGCTCAGAGAAGTTACATAATAGAGAGTATTATGGAAGGTTTTCATCAGAGAATTCAAGAAAGAACTAGAAGAGAAACAAAGCAGAAATGAAAATCATTCCAGAAACAATAAAAAACAGAATTAAACATGACTATAAATACTGGGACAAGAAAGAGAGTTTATATGAAATTATATAAAATAAACTGAAAAAGAACAAAAAATAAAGAAAAAATGACAAGAAAAGATAGAAGAGGAGATCCAATATCTGCACTGTTAAGAGTTCTTAACAAAAAGCACTAATTAATAGAAAATACATTTAAATATATTAGAGAAGAAAACTTTCCTGACGAACACTCATCACCTTCTGGGGCATGGGGATGTGAACTAGAGAGAAGAGAAGGATTCTTCTCAATACATTAAAAAAAAATACTTTTGATCACAGTAACAATAATGATGTTATTCAAAACCGACAGACAAAGAAGTTGGGTTTGGCTGCTTTGTCCCCTCACACTTGACTTTCTTCTTGCCTACACCTGAAGCTGTCAGTAAAGCAACCATCCTGGAACCATGAGGAGAGGCTCACACAGGAAGGTAGGCTCCTGCCTTGATGACATCCTTGGACAACTGCACCATCTGTCAAACTGCTTACCTTCAGAACCACTGTTATGTGAGAAACAGAAACCTTTTACATTTTTTTAACAATCACCATCCCACATATCACACACACACACACACACACACACACACACAACCCCTAAAAGAAAGAGAATCTTGAATCTTCAGACTGAAAGCTGCATGTCCCATTAAAAAAAAAATGGTAGAGAACCACCATCGGTAAGACTCATTCTAGTGAAGTTACTAAATTTCAAAGATAAAAAATCAAGCATGAAGTATCAATAAGAAAGTATCTAGACAACAACAACAAAAAATAGGACAGGATTGGAAGAGACTATGGCTGACACTGGGCTTCTCCACAGTTACAAAAGGCAGTATCTATAAAGTTCAGAGGGAAAAAAAAGTATAACCCTAGATCTTTATATCCTGTCAAGGCTCTCTTCAGGAATAAAATAAACATTCTCAAGCAAGAAAGAACTGAAGGAATGGTGCACTTACATCTCCTCTTGAAAACAAAAACAAAAACAAACAAACAAAAACAAACCCAAAAGCTCTAAACTCCAGATGGCAATTAAATGAATGTAAATAAAGAACTTAGTAATGAAAAAGTCATGTAAAAAAAACTGGTGCGGGACTTCCCTGGTGGTCCAGTGGTTAAGACCCCACACTTCCACTGCAAGGGGCATGGGTTCGATCCCTGGTCCGGGAAGTAAGATCCCACATGCCGCGTGGTGTGGACAAAAAAAATAAATAAATAAAAAACAAACAAAAACTGGTGAAATTTCTTTAGGAATAATAACCCTTGCTGTAAAGAAAGATTTCACTGAAGTTTAAAGTTTAATTCTTTCAGTTTTACTTCATTTTTTAATGATAACTTCGAGTAAAATTAAACTCTGATAAATAAAAATGTACAGTATGATTTCATTTTTGTTTACCTATCCATCCATCTTGCTCTATATATGAATAGAGAAATGACTGTATGATGTTTCATCAATGCTTGTTTGGGGTAGTGGGATTTTGGATAATGTTTACTTTCTTATATATTATTTTTTATGTTGCTATATATACGTAGTTTTTAACAGCAATCACATATTATTCCAAAACTAATAAATTTTAAAAATAATACTTAAAAATCAAAAAGAGTAGATACATATAACTCAAGAGCACCTGGCTGAAAGGATGGCTGCCCGAAGCAATGTCTTGAAGAATTTTGGGAGAATCTCCCAGATGGTCGTAGCTGTAAGTGAGATCAACAGGGCTGCCTATAAGGGCCACTTTTAAGTCATTGTGGAGCCAACTGAAAGAAAACAACAGAGTTTTTAGAGCTAAATCACTAAGTTAGCAGTTACTGGTCTCTTCAATGCTATGTGCTACATCTATTTAAATTAGAAAATGTTAAAAGCACTAAAGCCCTCCCAGAACATTTAACTTTAACAGATATTATTGCATACCTTTCAAAAATAAAGTGTTGTAAAAAATACAGGCATACCTTGGAGATATTGTTGGTTCCTTCCCAGACCACAAAATAAAGTATCACAATAAAGCAAGTCACACAAATCTTTTGGTTTCCTGGTGCATATAAAAGTTATATTTACACTACACTGCAGTCTATTAAGTGTACAAAATCATTATGTCAGAAAAACAATATACACACCTTAATTAAAAAATACTTTATTGCTAAAAACATGCTAAACATCGTATGAACCTTGAGTGAATGGAAATCTTTTTGCTGGTGGAGAATCTTGCCTCGTGCTGATGGCTGCTGACTTTGATCAGGGTGGTGGTTGCTGAAGGCTGGGCTAGCTGTGGCAGTTTCTTAGAATAAGACAGTAATGAAGTGTGCCACACCGATGATCTCTTCCTTTCATGAACAATTTCTCTGTAGCGTGCAGTGCTGTTTGATGGCATTTTACCCACGGTAGAAATTCTTTCACAATTGGGAGTCAATCCTTTCAAATCTGGCTGCTGCTTTATCAACTTAAATTTATGTAATATTCTAAATCCACTGTTGTCATTTCAACAATTTCTTCACAGAATTCACCAGGAATAGATCCTATATCAAGAAACTACTTTTTTTGCTCATCCATAAGAAGCAACTCTTCATCCATTAAAGTTTTATCATGAGATTGCAGCAATGCAGTCACATCCTCAGACTCTACTTCTAATTCTAGTTCTCTATTTCCACCACATCTGCAGTTACTTCCTCAGCTGAAGTCCTGAGCCCCTCGAAGTAATCCAGGAGGTTTGGAATCAACTTCTTCCAAACTCCTTTTTAACACTGGTATCTTGACCTCTTCCAATGACTCAAGAATGTTCTTTTTTTTTTTGCGGGCCTCTCACTGTTGTGGCCTCTCCCGCTGTGGACCACAGGCTCCAGACGCGCAGGCTCAGCCACCATGGCTCATGGGCCCAGCCACTAGGTGGTATGTGGGATCTTTCCGGACCCGGGCACGAACCCGCGTCCCCTGCATCGGCAGGTGGACTCTCAACCGCTGCGCCACCAGGGAAGCCATCAAGAATGTTCTTAATGGCATCTAGAATGGTGAATCCTTTCCAGGTTCTCAATTTACTTTCCATCAGTAGAATCACTAGCTATGGCAGCTACAGCCTTATGAATGTATTTCTCAATAATAAGACCCAAAAATCTTACTCCTTGATCCATGAGCTGCAGAATGGATGTTGTGTTAGCAGGCACAAAACAACATTAATCTCATTGTATATCTCCATCAGAGCTTTTGGGTGATCAGGTGCAATTATCAATTAGCAGTAATATTTTGAAACGAATCTTTTTTTCTGAGCAGTAGGTCTCAACAATGGGCTTAAAATATTGAGTAACCCATGTTGCAAACAGATGTGCTATTATCCAGGTTTTGTTGCTCCATTTACTGAGTACAGGCAGAATAGCAAAATTCTTAAGGGCCCTAGGATTTTTGGAATGGTTAAGTTGAGCACTGGCTTCAACTTCAGGTCACCAGGTGCATTAGCCCCTAACAGAGTCTGTCCTTTGAAGCTCTGAAGCCAAGCACTGACTTTTCTTCTCTAGCTATGAAAGTCCTTCTCCAGCAATGGCATCTTTTTCCAATATAAGGCTGTTTCATCTACACTGAAAAATCTGTGGTTTAGTGTAGCCACCTTCATTAATTATCGTAGCTAGATCTCCTGGATAACTTGCTGCAGCTTCTACATCAGCACTTGCTGCTTCACCTTGCCCTTTTACGTTATGGAGACAGCTTCTTTCCATAAATCTCATGAAACAACCTCTGCTAGCTTCAACTCTTCTTCTGCAGCTTCCTCACCTCTTTCAGCCTTCAGAATTGAAGAGAGTTACGGCCTTGCTCTGGATCAGGTTTGGCTTAAGGGAATGTCATGGCTGGTTTGATCTTCTATCCAGACCACGCAAACTTTATCCATTATCAGCAATAAGGCTATTTTGCTTTCTTATCATTCATGTGCTCATTGGAGTAGTACTTTTAATTTCCCTCAAGAACTTTTCCTTTGCATTCACAACTTGGCTAACTGGCACAAGAGGTCTATCTTTTGGCCTGTCTCGGCTTTCAACAAGCCTTCTTCAGTAAGTTTAATCATTTCTAGCTTTTGATTTAAAGTAAAAGATGTGCAACTCTTTCTTTCACTTTGACACTTGGAAGCCATTGTAGGTTATTAAAACACACCAACATTTATTAAATTCACCATATTATATGGGTATGGTTTGTGGTGTCCCAAAACAATTACAACACTAACATCAAAGATCACTGATCACCATGATAAAATGTAATAATACTGAAAAAGTTTGAAATATTTTGAAAATTATCAAAATATGACAGAGACACAAAGTGAGCCGATGCTGTTGGAAAATGGCACCAAAAGACTTACTTGAATGAGGGCTGCCATAAACTTTAAATTTGCAAAAAAAACACCATATCTGCAAGTACAATACAGCAAAGTGCAACAAAATGAGGTAAGCCCGTACACACCAAAGAAACTCAATGAATTAATTTGCTGTGTTAGAATGCTAACTCTAAGCTAGCTATAAACAAAGACTTTAATTTTAGAATAAATGATCTGTAGTTTTTATTTTGTCATACTTACATAGCAGAGTCAGTTACCTCCTAATTATCCATTAAGGCCATTTAAATAAATTTCATAAAAAACAAACTACATCATTCATATTTATTCTCTATGACAAGGAAGTATGGATCCAGCTCCTCCAAAAATAGTTATAAATGTGGTGACCATGTAACTCTGGTTTGTCAGAGACAGTGGTGGTTTTAACCTGTCATCCTGGAGTAATTAACAACTCCCCTTTCTACTCTCAACAGTGTCCCAGTTTAGACAATCAATTATATGGTCGATCTATTAAGTCTCTAAGATATAAAAAGATGGAGAGTCATTCTACAAAATAACTGGCCTGTACTCTTCAAAAAAAATGTCAAAAAAGGAGACTGAAGAGTCATGACACTGACTGCAATGTGTAACTCCAGACTGGATCCTGGGCAGGAAAAAAAAAATTTATAAAAGAAATTATGGAAGAATCAGTGAAATCTGAACACAAACTATAGATTAGATAAGAATACTGTATCAATAGTAAATTCTTGATTAAATAATCAAAATCCTAAATGGAGAATATCCCTTGTTCTTAGGAAATCCACACAGAAGTACTCAGTGTGGGATAAAAAGAGCATTATGTCTACAACCTACTTTCAGATGGTTATATTCAAACAAATATATACATGGAGAGAGAATAAAAAAATATATGAAACATGAACGTCGACTAATTGGGTGAACATTACACAAAAATGGGTATACAAAGAACATTTCAAGTATCTTGAATTATTTCAAACTAAAAAGATAAAAAGATCAGCAGGGGGAGAAGCGGGGAATGGAGCTGTTAGAAATTGCCCTCCAATTATCTTTTGGAGTCTCACTCCCACTAACATTATTTGGAATCAGCTAAAATAGTCATTTTCTCATATATAAAAGAAATTATCATATAAATGTTTTTAAAACCCTGAATATTATTACTAACCTCTTTCGAATTCTAGCATTAAATAGTGGTGCCTCAAAACGTGGATTTGTACCAACCAGGAGGACAACATCTGTCTCTTCCACACCGGCAATTGTAGTATTAAGAAGATAATTGGAACGTAGATCTGTGCTAGAAACACGAAATATAAAATGCAAGTTTTACTTTAAAACTAATACACACTGACAATCCATGAAATACTCTCCTGTCATCAAACCCATGGCACTCCCAGACAAAAAAAGAATCTATGAAGCATTCTTAAATTACATCAAAGGTTCAGATACTTATTAATAACTGGATTCTCTAATAGCTCCTGGTCTGACTTTGGTCTATATGTGATAATAAGCTGGTTGGTATGTTGGAGTATCCAAGCTGTCACATAAAAGTCATTGATGCCATAGATGTGTTGGTTTAAACACAACTTGTAACCAGAAAAAAAAAAAAAGAAAGAAAAAAAAAAGCCTAGATTCTAGCTTCAAACTTCTCACCCAGCTCCTGTGGTAGGGAAGACCTCTTCAGTGCATAGGGTGTCAGAGTCCACTCTATTAAGTAAATCTTTGAGAGATACTAGGGCTTCAGCATCCACCAAGCCACCTGCGATTGCTGCCACATCGTTGCCTTGAAAACTCTGCAACTAAAAATGGATGGAAAGGCTATCACCAAGAAACCTTCGTTCAGCAAAGGATCACAATGAAATGTTCAGAAAACAAAACAATAATGTCATTTTCAAGTACAATAAAAGGAACAAACTTCTAACTAAAACGTCCTCACATTAATTATTAATCTGAAAGTGAGAAGCAGAAGCGTATGTGGGGCCAAGGTTAATAACATCAGCCTGGAATAAAGATGTATGTATGTATTTATTTATTTATGGTTGCGCTGTGTGGCATGTGGGATCTGATTCCCTGACCAGGGATCGAACCTGTGCTCCCTGCAGTGGAGGTGTGGAGTCTTAACCACTGGACAGCCAGGGAAGTTCCTGTTTGTTTTTAAATTAGGAACAAAGGGTCTCAAAATGAGGTCTGGAAGATGAAGACTGTGTAATTATATTTAAATACAACTTCATCTGAAGGATCTGTCATTCCTTCAAGCCCTTTATGTATGTTGCTTTTCTCTGACCAGGCCATTCCCCGTTTTTGCTCTGGCAAGCTTGTATTCATGCTTAGACTTTGCCTAAGGAGTCACCTTACCTATGTGACACGATACCTGGTTAGGCATCCCTCCAACGTGCTCTCTCATATATCATTTTCTGCACAACTACCCAAAGCAGCATATGATAATTGCTTAATTACGCATCTTTTCCTAAAAGACTGTGGGAGGTTAAGAACTATGTGCTAATGGTCTTTATATCCCTACATCTAGCATGACATGTTGTACAGTTCTCAATACATGTTTTCTTTTTTTCCTCAATAAATGTTTGTTAAATGGAAGATAATCTTGGCAAGATGAAAGAAGTGAAGAGAAACATATCCCCTCTTCATTAGAAAGATGTGCCTTGGAAATCACAAATATAGTTATTCTATACTTCAATTTTTTACCATTCCAGCTACACGAGAGAGTGCGTCCTCCCAGGTGGTGTATGTTAAAAGCCCCTTTTCATTTCTGACCATCGGCTCGGTAAGTCTTTGACGTTTTAGCCCATCATAGGCAAATCTAGATAACAGAAATTATACCATTTGTGGAATCTTGTTAAAAAAGGCAACTATAATTTTCAAGTTTAAAATCTAAAAGAAATGTTATTAAAATACAGTACTGGTTAAAGGTCAAATAGAACAAACACTTGGATAAAATAATTATTCCAGGTTTCTTTGGAGATGAACTAATAAATATTCTACAAACATCATCTAAAACTAAAATACCACCTAAAATGTTTGAGTTCTTATAATTTATTTTCAGCTACCTGAATAATCTTAAAATTACAATACACAAGAAATCTGGTAGCTGAAAAAGCCAAACCATTTATAAAACTTAAGTATCTTTAGATATTTCATCAAAATTATATTGTGCAAATCTAACTTATATCTAGCTTCTATTCTCCAATGAAACAGAGGCAAACTGAAATAGATAAAGTATCTTAATTTACTTCAATTTCTCTATCTGGGAGGAAAAAACATATTTCTCAATATGAAAGCCAGTTAATATGAAAGCCAGTGATATACCTAGGACTATTAAAGTCAGTTTTGTCTAATTCTCTATAAAACAGTCCAGATTTCAATAGTCTATATACATTAATTTGCAAATATAAAAGACTGTTCCTTAATATTAAAATTATTATAAAATTTCCTTTAAATCAAGTCCAAAAGTTAAAGGAAACAATATAGCACATACCTGGTTTTATCAGAGATCCACTCTTCATTGATGTCCTCATGCATCCTTGGCAAAATCCTCATTACCTCTCCAGTTCTTGTGCTGACCACAATATTACTTCCAACTGCATCCATTACATCAATGGATTCTGTCTTTCTAAGAAAATAAACACATATATTTACTAGTTGATTTTGAAAATAAAATGTTACTGGGTTTACCAAAAACAAAAAATTTTACAAATTTCCTTTCTGAATTTCTAAAACTAATGGAACTCAGAGGAACTGTGATTTAAAAAATTAAATAAATAAAAATAAATAAATAAAATAAATATACCCTCATATTTGAACAGACCGTAATGCAAAAATGAAGCCTTTAAAACTGTTATCTAAAACAGAAACCAACTGGAACAGCTGCAAATAGCGAAATATGGACAATTAGAGTATCAAAATAAATAATAAGAGGGGCAAGATTTTGGGGTATGGCTGATTAAGGTGCTTGACAAATCCTCCCCCCAAAAACAAAAATAAAGCTAGACAAAAACTGACAAAAGCAACCAATTTAGCTCTTTGGAGAGCTAACAAAAGCACACAATATCATGAAAAGCTTTCATGTGTGGGAAAAACTCCTGAACTTCAAGAAAGAACAGCGGAAATTAGTGGTGTTCTGACTTGGGACTATTCTTATCCCCTTTCCTACCACCTTGAACTGGATGGAAGTTCTGCCAAGATGGGACAAGCTATGAAGACAGGAGCTTCTTTCTTTCCTACAGACAAGGCTCACTCGTTTTGAAGAAATGGCAAAAGTTGTCTGTGGAAGTGGTATCTTGGAGGTCATTGAGCCGAGGAAAGTCAAGAGTACTAGCCTGAGGCTGTAGTCACAGTCAGGGCAAGCATTCCTAGCAGAGGCTGCACATATGTGCAGCTGAGACCAGAGAGAGCCCCAGGCTATTCATACTCTCCTGGACAATAGAGAGACCCAAAAGACCTGGTGTAAAGTACAAGCTGAGTAGACTTGAAAACAGCCTTATCTCTGAATATGCTCTTCTATCCACACACAGATCCAATGGCAGAGGATGAAAGCTTTACTGGCTCAAAGAATTTAAGCACAGTCATTATCTGACTACTAAGCTATACAGACGCAGGAGCAACTCCTAAGAAGCCTTGCTTAAAAATAAAAACAAGAATATTAAAAGATGTTCAAAGAAATAAGGAAAATCATGTTTAAAGATTAAAGGGAAGTATGAAACATTGAATCAACAAAGATTCCCAGTAAGGATACAGAAATTACAAAAAAGAACAAAATAGAAATTCTGGAGTTGGAAAATATAACTGTAATAAAACAAATCACTATAGGGGTTGAACAGCAGATTTGAGATGACAAAAGAATGAATGAATGAACTTGACAACAGATCAACAGAATTCATCCAATCTGAAGAATAAAGAAAAAAAAAGTTTTACGAAAAATGAATAGTGTCTCAAAGACCTGTGACACAACATTAAGTGTAGCATTTGTATGTATTATGGAGAGGAGAAAACACTCTCTATTTAGACATTTCAATTATGTACTGTCTCCTCCCTGCCCCCAGCTCCGTAAACCTTTTGTATACACAAATACATGGTTTAAAGTCTGGAATTTTTTTTTTTTTTTTTAAAGCCTGGAATTTTAAGATACTCCCATATACTCTGGTACTCTGGTAGGAGTTTAAAATCAGAAGGCAATTTGATGATATATTTCTAGAACCTTAAAAGTATACAAATTTATTGCAACGATCTATTTCATTTCCTAATTTAATCAGAAGAATCAGAGATATATAAGAAAAGTTATAAATATGTTTATTTTAGATTTGTAGGACTTCCCTGGTGGTGCAGTGGTTAAGAATCCACCTGCCAATGTAAGGGACACTGGTTCAAGCTCTGGTCCAGGAAGATCCCACATGCCACAGAACAACTAAGCCCATGTGCCACAACTACTGAAGCCCACACGCCTAGAGCCCGTGCTCTGCAACAAGAAAAAGCCACCGCAATGAGAAGTTTGCGCACCGCAATGAAGAGTAGACCCCACTTGCAGCAACTAGAGAAAGCCCATGCACAGCAATGAAGACCCAACACAGCCATAAGTAAATAAATAGATAGATAGATTTTAAAAAATAGATTTGTAATTATAAAGAATATGAACTAATTAAAGTATAATATGTATACGTGGTTGAAAATTTAATGTGCAATGAGAGGAAACTATAAATTTTTTAAAATCAAGACAATCTTATTCCTTGGAAGAACAAGTGAATAAAATAATTTTGTGATTAAGTACTTTGGAATTAATTTCCAAGAAAACTACAATTAATTTGCACAGTTTCATCCTATCCTTCAGTTTAACAACTTATCTTCTATTAAAAGGGTTTTACTTAAAGCAAATAAATAAAAACTTGGACCAGAACAATTAGAACTCATGAAGAAAATGTATCTTAAATTTTTTTGAATAGTACTGAATTAAAGGACAAAAAATACCATGATGAATACCTTGTTTCCCAAGGCCGAGCAGTAAAGGCATAGGGCTTAGAGGTCAGGGCACCTACAGGGCAGATGTCAATGATATTCCCAGAAAGTTCAGACATGAACATCTTTTCAATGTATGTGCCAACTTGCATATCATTTCCTCTGCCTGTTGTTCCCAGATCATCTACTCCTGCAATCTCACTTGCAAATCTGCAAGATAAAAATGTACCATCAAATGGTCAAACGCAGCAAACTTACCTCATTTCCTATTCATTATCACAAAGGTAATGATTTTGAAAACACTAGAAAGATAGATTTTCAATGGAAAATGTAGTCCCTGAATAAAAATAATAAATGTTTCCATTTAATTTGAGGTGTAACACACGTACAGAAAATTGCACAAATCATATGCACAGCTCAGCAAGTTATCACAAAGTTAATGCTTGTAGATTTTGATTTTGAAATCCAAGTGAAGTTGATATTAACTAAAAGTAAAAACTTATTCATTTTACTGGCTTATGTAAAAAACACTGAATACAACATCCCTCTTCTTTCACCAAATAAAAGTTGATATCCGTTCCAGTGGTGTTATTCCACCAAATTTTGTGAATATTAAATAAGTATACAAATGATATTGCAGAAGAGAGAAGGAGAAAAAGATTACCTGATGCACCGAGTACACTGTATACATCTAGTCATAATGGTTTTTACCAATGGCCCAATGTTCTTGTCCTCCACAGCACGTTTCCCCTCTAAAAACCGGCTCCTATCACTTCCAAACATCATGGACTGGTCCTTAAGTAGATTATGAAAGAGTTAACCAAATTTTGCTAACAAAATTAAAACAAAAAGATTTAAGGAATTAGACTACATACCTGCAGATCACATTCACCTCCCTGGTCACAAATAGGACAATCCAGTGGGTGATTTGCTAGTAGGAACTCCATCACACCTTCCCTGTAAAGAAAATTGTAATATATATAATTACATAAATTGCTGACATTCAAAATGGTTTACATATAGCCTATTTAAATAACTGTCACAGATGTATACTCTCATATAGTTAACATGGATTTTACATTTACTATAAGAAACGCCAATGTAACTATCATAAGAGTAGTATTAAATACATCATCTAAAAAATGTTTATAGGAATCCAGAATAAAACATCATTAGAGAACCTAAAAATTGAGTTTTAACAATACAGAAATACCAAAAGTTGCTGAATGGTCTTCAGAAAACACTGGCATTAATTCAAAAAAACATGAATGTAAAGCAAAAACAAACACAATCAGTGCCAGGACAGTACAGTACAATATCACTGCAATAATCTCAGTTCAATAAGCCCCAAACAAACTCACTGTTACCACAAGATGAGCAAGGTTCTAAACAAGGGATTTTAATGCTGATTCTGCTGTAGGCTCGGAACCATAAACACCTGACTTCACCTCCTCTATGTGTACTCACTTCCAACTGCTCCTAGAAGCCAAGCACGCCAACTTCTTCAGAGCTTGATACTGAATTTCTTGTCTATGGGAAGGTCTACATACTGAAATGTGCAATTTTCTGCTCTAATAAAAGTCACTATGCTGAGTTAACAATAAAGTACCTGGCTTTCTTAGTTTTCTCTGAGTTTGTCAGGATATTCCAACCTTTCATTACTGGCATGGCACAAGCAGCTACAACCTGGAATTTCAATGCAAAAATCTCTAAGTATTTGTATTTATTTGTAATTATAAGTTAACCCAATATATAAAAATATTAAATTAACATTTGAAAACCAGGAAAGAACAGAGTATTTTTGAAGACTGAGTTTAGTTTTCATATTTATAATATGATAATCTGGCACGATACATTTCTCTTAGAAACAAGACATCTTAATTTTATTCTAATAATTAATGAGATTTTTTATAAGAGGCTCTGAAATAGAACATCAAATAACTGTGTTTTGATTAGCAGGCAGTACTGAATTAAAACTGCACAAGCCAAAACGAAATTAAACTGAAAGTGAACCTCTTCACTGCAACCCTTTTCTCTAGTGCAAATGGCACAGCATAAGCACTTCTAATGTGCTGCCTGGCAGCTCCACATCCTACTTGTGTGTCACACACCATTTGGAAATAGTGACTGCTCTAAAAAGACCCCTTTAATTTCTAAATGTTACCATTATATGCCACTTGCATTTATATAAAGCACTTTCTTCAATGGGTTTCCAGTTTTGAAGTGAAGAGAATCAATCACACAAAAAATAAATTTATAGATAGAAGTAAACAGAACCAGATTCTCCACTACAACAATACTGATTCTAAATAAAGTCTGCTGCAAGATTTAAAGTTTTCTACCTTCTACAGTATGGTGTGGAATTTTAGGTATCAAGTACCTTAGGAGCTTTCTCAATTTCAACAAGGCACATCCTGCAGTTTCCAGCAACAGACAACCTTTCATGATAACAGAATCGAGGGATCTGCATGCCAACCTTCTCACAAGCCTAGAAGACAAAGTAAAAAATGTTTGCACTAGAATAACCTGACCTCATCCTTGTCTTGTCTAAAACACAGTAAAAACAAACAAAAACACATGAGGCCATCCCCTACCTATATTATTACTCCTACCTACAAATATCTGTAACTTGATCCTCAAAGAGATTTCCCCCCTTTTCTTTCCTCTTGATTCCAACCCGTCTGTCTGCTCTGAAGCTACCTCTTTAAAGATCCTCACCGTGCCTATACCTTATGTGGAAGAAACTGGATAAAGAAGCATATTCAGACTGTGCTAAAGGCTTGACTCCCCATTTCTATTCTGAACCATTGTCTACAAAGACTCCTCCTTCAAATTCTGTCCCAGTGGTTTCATACCTTGACTTCCTCATTGACTAGCCCTCCTCATTTAGATTAGACTCCACTTTACACCTTCCAGCTGACTATAATCTGGTTCTATCTTTGGCTCCAAATACCCCACCCAGGACTCTCACTCCCTTCCCAGTTCCCATTTGCTTAGTGAAGGATATTAGTTCCCTCTACCAATTATCCCTGCTCCTTCTCTGAGCCTACAAATATACTCAAACTTCCTCTAGAATTAGTTCTTCCATCCTTAGCCCTCACTCTAAAGCAATCTCATCGATTTTCAATATTTTAATTACTTAGCAAAAACGTATGGAGTCTTCCTGTGTGCTAGATGCAGTGGGTCAACTGTCCCAGCCTTCACACTAGCTCATTTACATATGATTACATTCAAAACTTCAGCTGTGGCCCTGATGGTCTGCAGCCCTGATAGTCCTCCACTTGTTTAGATGTAAGTAGGCATTCACATGTGTACACTCTACAGACAGTTAAAATTCAATCTATTTTCGTCCCCTACTATACATCCCCAAGTAAGCTAACAAAGGCAGAAATCACAAAAACTCCTCTGCTCTTCATCATTCCTAAAGGCCTGTCTATCTACATTTCACTCTCCCCTGAATATACCCTCGTTTTCATTCCCATTGCCACTATTTTGGGCCTTTTCACTTCCTGCTACACTAGTGCAAGATATACTCTTTCTGTGTCTCATTCCAGTCTTATTATTCTCCAAACCACCATCCTCTACAGTCACTGTCATACTGCTTAGTAGCCATGAATATTCTTGATGGTCCAAACTATAAGCTCTTCAACATTGCATAGATTGTCTTTAATGACCAGACCTTCTCTACCAGAATAATCTGATTTCCTGTTATCTCCTCTTCTACACATACCTTATGTTCCATCAATACCAAACTACCTGAAGCTTCCTTGTCCACATATAAAAACCTACTCATCCTTTAAAATCTTCTCAGAGGTCACCTGAGATATTCCTGACATCTCTTTCTACCTATACATGCCAAAATACTCTCCACTGTACATAATTTTGTTATATATTTACATGTGTATGCCTGACAGTCTAGAAATTACTGTTAAAATGAATAAAGAGCATTTAGCTCTGCAATAATTTACGATGGAATGAAGCACTTCTTCTCCATGACCAACTCTGTTAGTTCTGGAGGAATGTGGAGAAATTAAATATTTAGGGCATAAATTCGAAAACCTACTACCCTCCATTTATCTGCTTTGTAGGACACATTCCTAGAAATATTATTAAAAATAGAAAGGTTACATAAAAGTGAAAAGCATCAAGCAGGCTCACAACAAAGGTCACCTTTTCCCCAAACTTACCTATATTAACTAATAATTTATTTTAGGTAACTTAAAACTTCTAAACGGGAATTTATTTGAAGGCAGAATTGAAACAAAAGAACTGCCACAGTTCACTTAGAAAGTCAGAAACTGGGCTTCCCTGGTGGCGCAGTGGTTGAGAATCTGCCTGCCAATGCAGGGGACACGGGTTCGAGCCCTGGTCTGGGAAGATCCCACAAGCAAAATCCCTTAAAAAAAAAAGAAAGTCAGAAACTTATAAACGATAGCTCACTCACTCTGAAATGCCAAGATTGCAGATCAAACTTATTTTCATATAATTTTACTATCTATATATAGCTCTTTAATGAGCATTTGTCAAGGAATCTTGAAAATTTTAGAAGCAAATGAAAAGTATAAAGAAAATAAATTATTTTTGTTTTTTTTAAATCAGAACATACACAAAAATAAAGAATTAAAATGAATGCCTACTTGGAGGATGGTAGTTCCTGGTTCCACCATGACAGACTGACCATCAACAAATACTTCAATCAAGTTGCTTGCTGCTGTGGCAGTTGTCCGAACTGACCATCAAAAATATTGAGGTGAAAATGAAATTAACAGAGTTTAAGTTATTACAGCAGAGGATAATGGATTAATTAACCTTCACATCTAAATTTTTTCCTCATTTTGTACTATCCCCTTCTATTTCTCTAGATGCAAACTTCTAAATTATTGACTTAGAGGAAAGCTTTTCCAGTCCTGAATACCAAACAGAATATGGCTGTCTACTTTTAACAGCAGTTTAAGTTGTAACTTTTAATACCACTGAAAATATGTTCCTGGGAAGACTACTTCTCAAAAGCAGAATGACTGCTTTTTCCATTTTGGCACTGATGGGCAATTCCTACTACTTTCTATTCCACGATAATTTCTATAAAATGTTTAAAGTTGTATTTTGAAAATTATTCTATTCAACTTGGGTCACTGTTTCCATTTTTATTTAAAATATATTATGGGTCTTTCAAGAAACATTCCATAAACCTATGAATTTACAAAGACAGAAAGTCTAGCACCCACAAACGCAAATTCAAAAAAAAGACACTCACCACATCCTTTAGGAGACTTAGAAAGGCTCACTAAGGCCCTTCTTACAGGTATCCTTAACATATTGCTAAGAATAAAACAAAGAAGAGTTATATTATCATAGGAAAAACAATGCCAATCACAAACTTTTTGGTAATATTTTATGGTTTTAAAGCACTTCATATATATATACATTATGTCATTGAACATTTCACAAGTCCTGATATTTTTCCTGAAATTCTAGAGATAAGAATACTCCATCTCAGATAGATTAACTGATTTGTACATCATTAAGAAGCTGAGAAGGAGCGGCTAGCACATAAATTTGAATCTTCTAATTCTATATAAAGGGCAGTTTTGCTGTTTTTAATTATAAACAAATGATCAAACTTAATATACTACTATATAGTAAAATAAATTTCAAGAATTAACAGTGAGTTTATCATTAATTGCTATGTAAAATAAAGCCTACCTTTCTGCCTTCATTTCCTGCTAAAATGCATTCTAACATTCTACGCTCTGAGCAGTTATCTACTAAATGCTTCTGAGATATTCTGAGCTGGCTCACAAGCCCAAGCCTTTAAAAACTCTGAAGTGCTATTTTCTGTGTCCAGTAGTACATTTATCTTACAGATTTGCAATTATCTGTTTATGTTCCTGTTCTACACCCCCTGTATTATGAACTTCTTTAATCTTTCTATCCTCAGTACCTACCCCCAAGGCTGCCACACAGTAACCTCTAAAACAGTGGTTCTCTGTAAGAGATAATTTTGCTTCCCAGGGAACATTTAGCAATGTCTGGACAAACTGTTGTCGTGACTAGGAGAAAGCTATTGGCATCAAGTGGGTTGAAGTCAGCGTGCTACTAAAGATCCTACAAGGCTCAGGACAATCTCCCATAATAAAGAATTATCTAAAGTGTCAACAGATCTGCAGTTGAGAAGCCCTCTCTAAAGGATTTGCTGAATTACTGAAATAAACAGAAGTAGATTATATAAATTAACACCAATTAAAGGTATACATAAGCAAAAAGAGAGAAAAGTTTTCTGATCTTTTGGAGTTTTTTGTCCATCCACTTGATCATATCGGCGAAGCGCTGAACTTTCTGTCTACTCACTTGATTATATGGGATAAGCATCTAATTTTTCATTTGGAACTCTTAAAAATACAACAAATTATGTGATCAGAATGTATTGCATACAGAATTTCAAAGTTTATAGTAGAAAACAGTATATATACATAAGTTTTAAGCATGTTTCACAGAAATTTCATTAATTCAGACATCAATAACTCAAACAATTCATTAATTCAGAATTTGTGATACTGAATCTGCAGACATCTGTCACCTACTAGTGAGTGACTTTTTGGTAAATCACAGTTTCTGTTTCTTTATCTATAAAAGAAAACAATACCTCTTAGGCTATGTGTTACTAGTAGGAGCTCAATAAATGTCAGTTATATCTGAATTCAATTTAGATGGTACTAGCCACTGAAAATCAGTTTTAAAGGGCTCTTCCTTTGTGCTCCTTCTTACCAGCACACACTGTGTATGTGTGTGTATATATATATATCTATATATATCTATCTTTATTATTCCACCTTCTAAACTGTAAGTTAGCAATCAATTTCAGTATCTCTAGTCTGTAAGCTCCTTGACAAGGAATGGTGCACTTTGGTCACTTCCCTTTTCTGAAGACCTAGCACAGTGCCCCTAAGAAAATGAACCATCAAACAGAGTTGACCCTTAAACAATATGGGTTTAAACTGCACAGGTCCACTTACAGGCGAATTTTTTTCAATAGTAAATACTACAGTACTATGAGATTGGTTGAATCCTCAGATGCAGAACCATGGATATAGAAGGCCAACTGTAAGTTATATACAGATTTTCGACTGCACAAAGGGTTGGAACCCTGAATCCTCTCATTGCTCAAGGGTCAACTGCAGTCTTACCACCAAGTTCCAGAATGAGTAGCATCTGTCCTATTAAAATCTATTCATATAAAGGTAAAACTGAACTTGCTAAGTTAAAGACAGATCAAAATCAACAATATTTCACACAACAATGTAAAAACTTTAATGTTACATTTGTCTCCAATACAATATGAAAGTGGTGCCCACTTTAGCTAGGAAATCCACCAGGACTAGGCTGTCTGTTGAAAACCCAGCGTCAAGTGGAAGACTGCATAGCCCCAACATAAGAAATACAGATTTGCAAAACTTTGGTAAGTACTTTACACTTATTTGGCTACCATGTAAGAACAGAAATAATCATCTCTAAGATGGGAAAATGCTAATGAATAATCATTTCTAAAACTAGACTGGATACTTTTTGGTGCAGGGACAATACTACTCCACATTCTCCACCAGGTATCCCGCATCCATCCACTTCTCTCTCTAGGTACTGTCTATTCCAAGCCACCATCATCTCTTGCTTGGACTGTTACAGTAGCCCCCTAACAGGTCTCCTGGCTTCCACACTGCTCCCACAGCCTCTCCCATCTTCCCAGGGGCTGTGACCTCAGACGGAAATGCTCTTCCCTCAGATCTTTCTGGCCCCTCCTCATCCTCCAAATTTTGGCTTAAAAGGCATTTTCTCAGGGAGATTTTCCTTGACCAGCCTAACTAAAATATCCTAACTACTCCCCAGTCACATCACCCATTTAATTCTTCCTTGTGGACCCACTTCTAGCTTATAATAGGTATTCAACAACTATTTGTTAAATGAATTCTATCTCTACTCTCTGGCCATCACTTCCACTTTCCTGGTATTAAAGAGTGCAGGTGCTACGGCAGCCTTACAACACCCTGCTTAAAGATGCACACACAATTCAGTGGAAAAAAAGGACGTTCCGCAAAAAACCAACTTGATGTTTATTCATCAGAAACAGTTTACATTTTCTATACCCTCAATTCGTTTTTGAGCAGAGCTGTGTCTGATCCACGTTTTTACAGTACAAGTACATGCATTGGATTCCCAAAATTTTTAAACAACGTAGCTTTGTTATTTGCAGTGCGACCTTGAGCCAACTTTTCAAATGTCTTTTTTCCTCAGTTGCCCCACCAATGAACAGGATAAGAAGTATTAGCCAACGCAATCTATAGACGGAACCAAAAAACAAAACAACAGAGGCATGGACGGTTGCTAAGGCAACAGCAGCCAAACAAGGATGCACTATACCAGCTATGTAGTAATTGGGGGAAAAAGCTCAGTCTTTAGGCCTAAGTCACTTGACAGGTCCTCTCCCGGGAAACAAAACGGCCTCCTCTCCAGGAAGGGGACTGTCCTGCATTCCCCTGCAGAGGGAAGGTCACCCACAAGGCTGCACTCGGGCCAGTGCTCCCCAGGGCCTCGTGATTTCCTCCTCCTCTCTGCGCACCGTCAGAGCAGAGACGTTGGCTAACAGTCCTCACCTGCCAGCTCTCGGGGGTTCCCGAGGAGGCGGGGTGGGACGCGGCGCCCATTCAAGGACAAGAGGAGAAGGAGTCGGTTGGGCCAAAGAAAACAGTCTCGTCAATAAACACACTCCGGGGACCAAGGCACCTCAGCCTTCTCACCCAAACACAACCTCACCTTCTCCCTGGAGCCGCCGAGGCTGCCCTGCAGAATTGTCTACAACCCGCCGACTCCTTCAGAGGCCGGATTTCTGATTCAATATGGCGGCCTCGGGTATCTCAGTCAGCCGGGCCTGGAAGAACGGAAAGTCGGGAGGGACTAGAAACCACAATTCGACAATTTCCCGTTTAGATTGAGCTCGGCAACTTCCGTCAGCTTGACAGAGGGCGGGGTGGAGGACGTAGCAGCCGGGAGGAAGCGGGGGCGGGAAGTTCCGCCGGAAGTATCGTGGCGGCCGAGGCCGAGCGTCTTCCGTCATTTCCGGCGCTTCAACGGGCGGTTCCGGTAGTCTTTGCAAACCTTTGAGGTAGTAATTTAAGCAATGCCGATTTATTAATTGATTTGCAAACACAAAGAAAGCTCGGCGGATAATTTGTGGGCCGTTAATTAAGAGCCCTTGATTTTTACGTTGAGAAATCTTAACGTACTTTACTTTTAACCTGCGGTTGGGGGCATCGGAGAGAAACGCCTCCGTCTCTATATAAGGCATTTCCGGCCTCGTTGCGGCCTTTTTTCCTGTTAGCGCACGGCAGCGACCGTCTGCGCTCCTCTTTTCCTCCGCTGCTGCCTAGTTCCCTATCAGCCGTCGCCATGGGTTTTGGAGACCTGAAAAGCCCCGCCGGCCTCCAGGTGCTCAACGACTACTTGGCGGACAAGAGCTACATCGAAGGGTGAGTTGACGGGCCGGGGTCTGGGCAGGGCCGGGAGCAGTGGTGCCACGTGGCGCGGCCTCGGCTGCGGCTGGAGGAAAGGAAGCCCGACCCCAGGGCTCTCCCGCGGGAGGGGACTGCGAGGGGAGAAGGGTTAAAAATGTGCTTTGTTTCGGCTTACTTGACTCCACCAGGTTTTTCTGCGTCTTTGCTCAGTTAACGAATGTAAACCTGTAGGTCCACGTTAGCGATTGCAATTTCTGAGGTCTAAGTGGTAGTTGTGTCTCAGGATAGCTCGGAGAACCAAATAAATGATCCCTGATCCTAAGGAATTTATTTTTTACGGAAAACTAAAGCTGCTTAGGTAGCCCGGTAACAAGAGGGCGAATTGCCACTAATTAATTTGACGGTTGTAGCTAGCTAGCGTTTGTCGTTCGTTGGCTGGTGTTTGTGGTTTTTCTTTTAAAGGTGTGTGCAATTATTTTTGCATCGTTGTCAGGTATGTTCCGTCACAAGCAGATGTGGCAGTATTTGAAGCAGTCTCCGGCCCACCACCTGCCGACTTGTGTCATGCCCTACGTTGGTATAATCACATCAAATCTTACGAAAAAGAAAAGGCCAGGTAAAAGTATCTTTGTGTTTATCTGAAGAGTAGAATGCTTTCTAAGCTTAAACTCAGGGTTTTCACGTGACAAGTTAGGGTTCAGTCTACTTTAGTTTTGTGGGGATATGGTAAGCTAAATTTCTCTGTGACTTTAGAAGGCCAAGAGGCTGAAATCCTCCATTTTTTCATGTAGAACATGTAACAGGTAGAACATGACAATTTTGAAGAAAAAATTAGTCAATCTAAGAAATAGAAAATTTTATGGAAGCCACACTGAGGATTATAACCTCTGAAAAGCCCATCAGAAACCTCTGAAAACTGTTCTGTGCATATAAGTGTTTTTTTTTTTTAATTTATTTATTTACTTGTGGCTGTGTTGGGGTCTTTGTTGCAGTGCGCAGCCTTCTCATCGTCGTGGCTTCTCTTGTTGCAGAGCACAGACTCTAGGCGCGTGGGCTTCAGTAGTTGTGGCTCGCGGGCTCAGTAGTTGTGGCCTGTGTGGCTTCAGTAGTTGTGGCACATGGGCTTAGTTGCTCCGCGGCATGTGGGATCTTCCCAGACCAGGGCTCGAACCCGTGTCTCCTGCATTTACAGGCAGATTCTTAACCACTGCACCACCAGGGAAGTCTCCATCCATATAAGTTTTCGTTTTGTTTTTGTTTTGTTTTGGGTTTTTGTGTTGTGTTTTGTTTTTTTTAACATCTTTATTGGAGTATAATTGCCTTACAGTGGTGTGTTAGTTTCTGCTTTATAACAAAGTGAATCAGCTATACATATACATATATCCCCATACCTCCTCCCTCTTGCATCTCCCTCCCACCCTCCCTATCCCACCCCTCTAGGTGGTCACAAAGCACCGAGCTGATCTCCCTATGCTATGCGGCTGCTTCCCACTAGCTATCTGTTTTACATTGGTAGTGTATACATGTCCATGCCACTCTCTCACTTCACATATAAGTTTTTGAGACAAGGTTGCACATTAAATAATGTATTATTGACAGTTTGTACAATCCAGATCTACAGGTGCAAAGCGAGTAGTGGGTCATGGGTCATCATGGCCCAAGATTCAAGATTCAGAAGGGATGTATCTCTAATGTATTATTGACAGTTTGTACAATCCAGATCTACAGGTGCAAAGCGAGTAGTGGGTCATGGGTCATCATGGCCCAAGATTCAAGATTCAGAAGGGATGTATCTCCTCAGGAGGGCTGGGTAATGCAGGTGCACGATACACAGTATAGAGGAGGGAGGTGGCCCAAACAGGCAAAGAAAATTTTTATGTTTAAATTTTTCTTGTCTTGCCACAAAATATGAATTTTAGTTCATCAACAACAGCAATTCAGCTTTTCCCCACACTGGCCTGCCAGTGTGCCTGACCCTGGCCTGGGGGACCCACCTCAGGGGTGAGGGGTGGCTCATTCTTTCAGTCCTTTGCCATTCTTCTGAAACTGCTAACAAGGATGGAAGTTTGGGCAGGTGGACTCCAGTTCACTAAGAATGGAACTGAGCGTGCTTAATGAAATCTCAAACAGAAATACTCATCTTGAAAGTAAATCTCTGTGCATATTGAATATAGTGTTTCACATGCTACTGATGTTTGTTGGGTGAGGAGCTAAGCATATAAAAGCATTTACCTGGGAATGCTGAAGGGTAAATTCTTGGTACAAAAGGGGTCTATTGATAACTTGTAATGAAAACAAGTTCTCATGTATTGTTTGAAAAGGGACATCATACCGACCTAATAGTAGCTAGCTGATTAAATTTTTTTCAAGCCTGCCAGGAGTGAAGAAAGCTTTGGGCAGGTATGGCCCTGCTAATGTGGAAGACACCACAGAAAGTGGAGCTACAGATAGTAAAGATGATGATGACATTGATCTCTTTGGATCTGATGATGAGGAGGTATGGCATAAGTTGACATTTGTGCGTATCATTGTGCTTAAGCACAGGCTCTGTAGCCAAAGTGCCTGGGTTTGAATCCTGGCTTCACTTTATTACCTGCCTTTTAAAAATTCTCACTGGCTACATGATGAATAAAATCAAATCGCCATCTTTCGGCTGAGCTCATGGTGGATTTGCTTTTTTCTGATAAAGCTGGTCTGCTTTAAGCTGAGGACCCACCAGCCTTAAGCTGAGGAACAACCAGCTTTGTGAAGTATATTAAATTTTTTCTTTACAGGAAAGTGAAGAAGCCAAGAGGCTAAGAGAAGAACGCCTTGCACAGTATGAGTCAAAGAAAGCCAAAAGTAGGTCATTTTATAATTTGTGTTTAACTTAATTGTTTTCATAATAATTTGAATAATCTTTTTCAAAGACTGATCCCCAAAGTAATTTCCTTTCCTCCCCATTCGTCGAATATGTCAGTATTTCAAAATCTTCTGTTGAAGTGGAGCTTCAAAACTTCCACAGCTACTGGTCTGCAGCTGTTTTTATGGTAGCAGTTGTGGCATTCCTCTGTGGGAAAGAAACTGTTACACAACTAAACACCTCTTTCTCAGCAAAATAGAAAGTGGGCATATGTGTGACAAACACAAGGTGTATTTTCTATAGTTTTATATGGCTAAGGAGATGATCCATTTAGAAACAAATTAAGATTTGTTAAGTGTCTTGAAGTAGGGCAAAAATAATTATTTGAATAATGCTGTTTCTTGTACTCTTTTTTAGAACCAGCACTTGTTGCCAAGTCTTCCATCTTATTAGACGTGAAACCTTGGGATGATGAGACAGATATGGCAAAACTAGAGGAGTGCGTCAGAAGCATTCAAGCAGACGGCTTAGTCTGGGGCTCTTGTGAGTTTAGTCTTTGCCTTTTGACACTGGCATCTGGAGTTTGCATACAGTTTAAACCTTTGTCAATCAACAGGACTTATCTAACTAAGATTTTTCTTGATGCTCTTTTCAGCTAAACTAGTTCCGGTGGGGTATGGAATTAAAAAACTTCAAATACAGTGTGTAGTTGAAGACGATAAAGTTGGAACGGATATGCTGGAGGAGCAGATCACTGCTTTTGACGAGTATGTGCAGTCTATGGACGTGGCTGCGTTCAACAAGATCTAAAATCCATCGTGGATCAGTGCTCTTAAATAAAAGCTTGAAAGACACCCTTGGCTCTTGACTCCTAAATAAGAGGATGGTATTTATTTATATTCCTTCCATTTTGAAGGAAGAAATTTAATGGATAGATAATTCATAAATAATATAAATTTGGGTCCGCATTGTCGTTCGACGTTTAGCCCAAAAAAGGAGGGAACTACCTGTTATAAATACTGTGACTATGCATAGATGTAGAGTAGACTTTATAAACAAATTAACAGAAGTGGACTCAGTACAACTTCTTTACCCATTAGTGATGTCCTCAGTATGCGATGATATGACTTTTACTGCAGTATTTCAAGTGTTTATATTTGCCATGTTTTTTAAAAGAAATCGCGGAGGTAAACTTGACTGAAAATTTTGTAGTAAGAGGTTTTTTTGTTTGTTTGTTTGTTTTTTGACCACGTCACGCGGCTTGGGGGACCTTAGTTCTCGGACCAGGGATTGAACCCCGGGCCCAAGGCAGTGAAAGCAGCCAGTCCTAACCACTGGACCACCAGGGAACTCCCAAGAGTTTTGATTTTAGATAATTAGTCCCATATATAATGGTTCAAGACCTTGCCCTTTGCAAGGGGTTACAAAGTTACTTAATATCTGAGCTGGCTTCCCTCGATGTGAATGTTGGGAGTACCTTAAAGAATCGAGAAATGAGTCAAAAACAGGGAAGTGCTCAGGTCAATACACAGCAAATAATGTCATTTACCAGGTCATGAAACATTTGGAGATAAAGGAATTAAATGCCAGGACTAATTCATAGTTAGTAACCAGTGACTTACAGTGGCTGACAAAGTAATTTGTTGTGACCTAGCATCTTCAAGTTAGGGGTTACTTGTGACTAAAAAAAAAAATCACACATTTACAAATCCCACCTAAAATTAATGTTATGAGTTGGCATGTGCGATTTACTAAAGGACACCTAACCCAGGGGAGGGGAGGATTCCCAGAGTTTGTCGAGGCAGATGTTGCAAATTTAAGGGATGCCTCCTGTACTGTTCAGGGAGAAGTTGTGTTGAGCATGTGGTTTTGAGTAGTAGTGTGTCCTGGGAGGGAGGCCATATGGGTGACTGATCCCTTGGGTGCGGTTCGTAGGCCTGGCTTGGTTGTGGAGGTGGGACATCTTACCTGGGACTGTAAGTCTGATTGAGCCTGTTGGGATGTGGAGACTTCAGTACTACGGTGGTGCTGCAGGTGTGTGTACTCAGAGGATGGTGTTACTGTAGTCAGGTGAGACTCCAGTATTGGAAACCTCTGCGTCTTAACAATTAATTTGGGATGTATCGAATATTTGAGTATATATTTTTTACAGCAGTAGTGTTCACAAAAGTAGAGCTTGGGAATTGTAGACCTCTAAAAATCCTTCTGTAGTCTCTGTAGGCCAAGGAAATTGAATGAGGTCCAGGTTTTCCTAGCTGAACCAGACGATGCTGTTTTCTTCCCTCCCAATCTGATTTTCTTTGTATGTGGCCAACCAACTTGAATGTGGGACATTGTTTAAATTCTAAAGAAAATGTACTCAATCGGACATATATGTACTGATGAATAAAATCACCTTCAACATTTAGTCCAACAGACTCAGTCTAAAATCACTGGGGAAATTTTCAGGTTTTCAGTATCGTGAGAGCCAGCAGAGGGCAGCACTTCATTTTCTGGAGAACAGGAGAGCCCGGGGATTCTGGAAATGCTGTGGAAAAGTAGAGGTGTAGTAGTGAATAGCCAAAACTAATTCACAGTCAGTGACATGAGTAACAGCTTGATTGAGTACCAAATAGTTTGGCCAAAACATTAAGTATTAAAAATTATTAGTGATTTTAGAGTCCGCCTGCCGATGCAGGGGACACGGGTTCTTGCCCCGGTCCAGGAAGATCCCACATGCTGCAGAGTGGCTGGGCCCGTGAGCCATGGCTGATGAGCTAGTGCTCCGCAACGGGAGAGGCCACAACAGTGAGAGGCCTGTGTACCGCAAAAAACAAAACAAAACAAATTATTGATTAAAAAAATGATTAAAAATGTGGTTAAAAAATTTAAATAGTCAACAAACCACAGCTGTCTTGTGAATCTTAAAATAATGAATGATGAAGCATGTGACTTTTAAGATCTTGACTCCACGGCCTTGAATAAAAAATGTGTTTAACGGTATCTTTTAATGTCATTTTAAAAGGTAGATAATACATTAACATCATTCAAAATTCTAGAGGTTTTACAGTTACGTCTCCCCTGTCCCCCAGGTCTCCCATTCACTTCCATAAAAACAACCAATGTCACCAGTTTTTTAGGTCTTTCCAGAGCTAGTCTAAGCATATATGTAGGCTAATTGTAGCATATGACACAAACTTCTGCATCTTAAGTTTTGTCCCTAGAAATAGACTTGGATATCTTGTATCGGTACGTAAAAGATTTCCTCATATTTTAACAGTTACAGAGTCCATTGTCTCATATCTTACTGAACCAGTCTAGTTATTGGATCCTTAGTTTGCTTTCAGTGTTTTGCTCTTATGAGCAGTGCTTACATATTCATGTGAGCCAGAATACTGAATGAACTGATTTTGAACCAGTGGGTTCAGAAGGCACAGGTATACATGAAGAGATTTTTTTTTTTTCTGTTTCTGGCTTTAGAATAAGAACCCACGTTTTTTTGCATGCTCCATAAGTGATTACATGACCCTGAAACCTTGTTTCTTTTTCACATTCAGCCACAGCTAGCACAAGGACTGGGCACAATGTGGGAATTCAAAACTGATTCATTTAATGTCACTATGTTAGATGCTATAAAAATACAAAAGGATTAAGAAAATAACCATAAGGGAGGTGGTTCAAACATACTTAAAACTGTTAAGAATAAAAGTAATTTTGTGATTAAACAAGTACAGTCATTCCTCAGTATCCGAGGGGGGATTGGTTCCAGGAACCACCCCCCAACCCTCAGATACCAAAATCCTCAGATGCTCAGGTTCCTTATATAAAATGGTGTAGTATTTGCATATAACCTTAACCTGCTAACATCCTCCTCATTAAATCATCTCTAGACTACTCATAATATCTACTACAATGTAAATGCTATGTATATAGTTGACAGCAGGCGACAAGTTCAAGTTTTGTTGTTTTGCAACTTCCTGGACTTTTTTCAGATATTTTTGATTCGTGATTGGTTGAATCTGTGGGTGTAGAACCTGCAGATAAGGAGGGCTGACAATAATTCAAAAGTCCAGAGGGTCAGGGAAGGCTAGAATTAAAAGTTTTTTTTAGAGGAGTTAGGACTTGAGCTGGAGAGACCTTAGTCAGTAATCCGTTTTAAAAAAAAAAAAAAATCCAGGATGGTGTGAAAGGCAGAATGATAAAGGCAAGAATGAGAACAGAGGTTTGGGAGGCAATTAGACCAGTTTGGCTGGATTTTGCAGTGTCAGTTTGGGATTAGATAGGGCCAGGTTTTAGAGGCATCTGAATTATAGGCTGGCTCATTCTGTGAGGGCAATGGGAAGCCTGGTGTCCAAGCCAGAGAATGACAAAAGCAGAGCAGAGGTGGAGGTGGGAATGGGTGGGAGGGGTGGAGGGTGGTGAAATAGATGAGAGGAATTAAGAGGGACAGACTTCCAGCTATAAAATAAGTCACGGGGATATGATGTACAGCATAGGGAATATAGTCAGTAAAATTGTAGTAACTTTGTATGGTGACAAGTGATTACCAGACTTACTGTAGTGATCAATTTTAATGTTTATAGATGTCAAACCACGATGTTGTACGCCTGAAACTAATATAATATTGAATGTCAACTATTTCAGTAAAAAAAAAAAGAAAAAGGCAGAGCTCCAATCTGGAGATGATGTGGATAGAATCAGGGAAATAAGAGGACTGTTTTACTAAACAGAAAGGGCTAAATTATGGCATATGTGAAACATTTTATAAATTTAATATATTTAATTTAGAAAGAAATGGAGACTACAGCAGCATTGAAAAATGCTTGATTTTTCATTGACTGTAACTATGAAAAGATAAACTTATGGACAAAGACACAGATACCAAAAGAGTTGCATTAGTGTTTTGGGATGTATGTGTCATTTTTTTCCAAACAAATACATTTGGCAATGGCAGTTATGTGTCCTTAGAACAAAAAAGGAAAAAAAATGCATGCCTCACATACATTGTCTAATATGAACCCCATTATAAGCCTGTGAGATAAAGGCAAACACTGTTATCAGCACATACAGGTGAGGAGACAACTCTGAAAGATGATTCCCCAGTTATCCACCTAGTAAGTGAGAGAGGAGGAACTCAAAACCAGGTCTTCATGGGCCAGATAATGTATTGGCAATAATGGGGAAAGTTCTTCATCCCTGCTTTTAGAAATTTGATTCTGTTTCACGTAACCCTTTCTTCATACCCTCAATTAGGAAAAGTAAGAACATTAAAATCACATAAGTGTAAAGCTAAAATGAAAATTGAGACAGTTAAACAGATATTCTCTCAATACATGCCCTGTATAGATGATATTAGTTGCATTTAGAAAATGTCCCAAATGGAAGTCTGTCATTTGGAATGTTATTGGCCTGAATAGCTTTTAGTAAAGTAAAAATCAAAGGAAACTGTCCGTAGACTTCTAAGTATGCATCACCTAAAGAACTACTGCTCAGGAGGCCACAACAGTGAGAGGCCCGCGTAACGCGGGAAAAAAAACAAAACAAACACTACTGCTCATATGTGAGAATATTAAAGAACTAGGAGTTACTATTCAAGCCTGATTCCAACCTGGGAATCTTCTATCCTCACTTTGTCCCTATAAAATGGGACTAGTCTCTCTTTTCTGAACATAGCCTGTTTTCCAGCCTCTGAACGTTTGCTCTTGCTATGCCACCTACCCGAAATAGACTTTTTTCACCTGCACTTGTTAAAATTATAGTCATTCTTCAAGATGCACTTAAATTACCTCTTTCAAGAAGTCTTTCAGTCTACTTTTTCCTGCCCCTTGCAGCCTCTCAGCCCATATCCTTTTATAGTATTTATAAACTATAAATTTAAAAAAATTTAGAAAACATTTAATTAATTTATTTGGCCACACCTCGCGGCTTGTGGGATCTTAGTTCCCTGACCAGGCATTGAACCCAGGCCCTAGGCAGTGAGAGCACGGAGGCTTAACCACTGGACCACCAGGGAATTCCCAATAAACTTTATGAATTTTTTAATAAAATGTATAAATTTTGAAGTTCTTTGTGTAAGTTCCCTTATTCTTCCTATGAGATTTTTACATTCATTCAAGAGGAAGAAGGGATCTAACATTTACTAGGTAATTACTATGTCAGAAGGTGCCAAGAGTTTCACTGAATAAGTATAATACCAGGTAATATTATATTAATAATAGGTATTTATAGGGCTAAGTACCACTTTTAGTGCTTTACCTGTGTCAATTCATTTAATTTTCATAATAACCCTATGTGGCAGTTACTACTATTGTGATCCCATTTTGCAGATGGGGGAAACTGAGGTCTAGAAATTTGGATTAATTTAGCCAAGGTCATAGAGCTAGGATATATTGGAGCCATAATGCAAAGCCAGATATCCTGCCTCTGGAGTCCCTGAAACTTGCCCACTGTTTCGAAGAGCTTCCTTCCATCGAGAGGGAGCCAGGTCTGTCTTGTTGGGTTTATGTCCCAGTCCCTGGGAGCCCTGAGATTCTTTATTCTCCTGCCAACTAGGCATTGAGCTTCCTTGCTTCCTCCTCAAATTGCCCCAGTGCCCTCCTCTCCTCCAGCCCCTCTGTCCTTTCAGTCACTCATCCTGCCCATTAGGGGTCATTAGACCCCTGGAGAGCCCCACTATCCAGATTCCAGCTGCCAGGGGAGGAAGCTGGCTGGGGAGTCTCCAATGCTGGGTCCAAGCTTGGGTCCTATGCTACACTTTAGATCTTCCCTCAAGCTGAGAATAAAAAATTAACTCCTGTTTCTGCTGGAAAGTTCCTGCCCTGGTTGCTACTTTCTACTAGTAGATTCCTGTAGGGCACAGCCCCACTCTCAGCTATTTAAAAAGCCACTAAAACTGGAGTTCTTAGCCTAGGGTACAAGGATCCCCTGAAATTTTATTTAAAAGCATTTTTCTGGGGAAAGGACCCATAACTTTCAATCGATTTTCAAATGAATTCAGAGTATTTATTAATTCTGACTTTTCAAGTTATTTATTATTTATTGGCCATGCTGCGAGCTTTGCTGGATCTTAGTTCCCCGACCAGGGATCGAACCCAGGCCCCTGGCACGGAAAGCTCGGAGTCCTAGCCACTGGACCACCAGGGAATTCCCTCAAGTTTTCTTTTTCTATTCTAGAGCCAATGATACTTTTCAGGATCTCAAATATTTTCATAGGCCTCTGGAAAGCTCACAGGCCCTAGATACTGTGCCTGTAGCCCGTAGCGTGGGAAAAACGAACAGCTCTGCCCGGGTTCCTAACTCACAAAGCTTAGGAAGCACCACCCTGAAATGTAACTTCCTGACCACCACCAGCTCTGTAATGTACTCTTGCCCCTGGTTGCTTAATCCCCTTCCTTCCTGCTCCTCAGCCTTCCTCTTTCTCCCCCAGCCTTCAGAGTCAGTGTCTCCCTTTGCCCAAACTAGGGATGAACCTACAGAATGCTCTTTTCTTTCTTGGATCCTCCAGCTTTTCTCCTGATCCTGAGAGCCTGTCCACTGAGGGTCGAGGGGGACACCAGAGTGGAATATCGCAAGCCCTGGTGGTGCAGGGGCGGGGTTCAAGGGTGCACAAAGGGCTGGAAACTCACAATGAGCCTTTCTCTCCTTGTCTTCCCTTAACCCATACTGAGTATGGCAGAAGCCAGGAATCTTGGGAACGACAGAAATTTGGGATAGGCTGAGCTATGCCACACATTTTTTTTCTTGGAATGATTTCCAAACCAGATCTGATTGTTGCATGGGGCTGACAGTAAAGAACAGAGCCAATAAATGATCTGATCTTAGCGTTTTTAAAAACTATGAGATGAAATAAAAAAAGGATACCGATGCAAGGAATAACATAGCTCCCCTCACGACTTTCAAAATAAAACCGAGAAATTATAGAAAATTAAATGTTTTTAAATTGCAGTAAATAGCAGAGTTTGTATTCATAAAAGACAGGGTACAAACAGAGACGTGAAAAAGGAGCAGGATCTTTAGGAAACCCCAACTGCAAGGACATAGATTTCCAGTGTTTCTTGACCTGCACACTGGAGGCCATCTCTTTCCTCCGAACAGTCTACATTTGTCTTGGCTCTCTCACGGCACTTACTACTGTCTACCTTGTTTTAGGATTGTTTTTATGCAAGTTTAATCTCACCCCCTATAAGTACCTTATGCATCTTGGCATCCCTCACAGTATCTGTCTACCATGGTTCTGTATAACTTTTTTTTTTTTTTTTTTTTTTAGGCACAAACCCATGTCCCCTGCATCGGCAGGCGGACTCTCAACCACTGCGCCACCAGGGAAGCCCTCTGTATAACTCTTATTCATCTATTTGCTAAAGGCATAAATGAATAGAAGTCAAAATACTATTAGTCTTAAGTGCAACAGATTTGCACCACGAAGAGGTCACTGACTTAAAGGTATACTTTATTGGTCTTATAAATATAGGAATAGAAAGTAGAAATATATCAATACGTCATACATGCTTTATTTTCCTGAAATCATTCTGATATTGAGCTGGCCTATCTACTATCTGGATGTCAGTGTTTCATGTTTATAGCAATCTTATACTTATTTGCATATATACATACTCAGAATTTTCCAAAAACATTAATTTTTTTGGGGGGGGGCAGTACGCGGGCCTCTCACTGTTGTGGCCTCTCCTGTTGCAGAGCACAGGCTCCGGACGCGCAGGCTCAGCGGCCATGGCTCATGGGCCCAGCCGCTCCGCGGCATGTGGGATCCTCCCAGACCAGGGCACGAACCCGTGTCCCCTGCAACGGCAGGCAGACTCTCAACCACTGCGCCACCAGGGAAGCCCAACATTAATGTTTATAATGATATCATGGGGGATTAAAGATGGGCATATATCCCCATTGAGAGGTAGGGTATATGTCCCCTCCCTTTGAATCTGAGCTGGCCAGTGACTGCTTTGGTCAATAGAGTACAGTGGAAGTGATACTGTGCCAGTGTCTGGCATAGCCTTTAAGAGGAGTAGAAATTTCCACCCTGGTCTCTAGAGCCCTACACTGCCATATAAGTCTGGCTAACCCTGAGGTGCCATGCTGGAATACCCGTGTGAAGAAAGGAGAGGAGAAGAAGGGAGGAGGGAAGGGGAGGAGAGAGAGGGGAAGGAAAAGGAAGGGAAGGGGATGGAGGGAAGGGAGGAGCGCCGCTCAGCCAGTCCCCAGCTGTTCTAAACCTCAGCCAGCTGGGTCATCCTGGTCCAGCTGAGGCTCCGGATATCGCGAAGCAGAGAGGCAAACCTCCCTTCTGTGCCTTGTCTAAATTGCTGATCCTCAGAATTGTGAGATATAATAATAAATTGCTATTTTAAGCGACTAGGTTTTGGGCCAGTTTTAACCTACTCTAACCAACTATTACTTTAATTCATAAATGCAAATACAGATTACATGAAATAAAGAAATTAAGTACATATGTTGTATTTTAAGACTAGGTCTAATAGGTTACTTGTGCAAAATTAAAGTGAGCTTAAGCACACATATTTTTATATTTTTGAAATTAGTCATATATTTAATATTAAGATTTAGAACTTTTAAAAAGTCATTAAAATTGAAAAAATAGTGTTAATTAATCCACTACAGTATAATTAGCAAGAATAACACAGATAATTTAAGTTGCTGGAAAAAAATGAAGATCCTTCTTATGTTTTATATCAATAGAAAAATATGAGGCCAATAAAATGACGAAAAACAATAAAAAGATACAGTCAGCTCTATGTCTTGGACCCAAACAATCCGAAAGCATCTGTCAGGGGACCCACACAAAAGCCGTATGATCTGTGCAAGAGTAAGAATTCACTGGGCTGTTTCCGGGAGACACAGATTCTTGGTTTCAGAGCTCCTGAGCTGTTCGCTTACTGTGCCAGAACAGCTCACTTCCCACAGCGTATATTTTAGTATCTCAGCAACTGAGGCCCGAAAGCGTGCTTGGAACTTCTTACTAATTAAGACATAAAGAATGGGGTTCAAGCAACTATTGAGGAATGCCAAGCCAGTGGAGAGGGGGATTCCGGCCTGCAGCACCTGGTAGAAATAGCTATTGTGGTGAATCGTGAGCTCCCAAATGCTAAACAGGTGATAAGGAGTCCAGCAAATCAAAAAGGCAATGACCACAGCCAGGATGGTCCAGAAGTGCTTACTGGAGATCAGGATGCTTCGCTTCTTCACCTTGAAGATGAGGCACAAGTAGCAAATGCTCATTGTTAGAAGAGGGAAGAGGTACCCAACAATGACTTTCACCCAGGTCAGAATATGATGCCTCATCCACGTGAGGTCAGGATCATGCTCGTGGAAGTTGTTATAGCAAAGAGTGTGGTTATTGAACTCCAGAGTGTCCCGGAAAAACAGGGCGGGACCACCCATTAGTGAAGCCAAAAGCCAAACAACTATAATAACAATCAGAGAGTTCCTTAGGGTCCGGTACCCATGAGATAAGACAGGGTGGATCAAGTAGATATAGCGGTCCAGGCTTATCACCGTCAGGAAGAAAACACTGGCAAACATGTTCAACTGGGCAATGAAGGAATTGGCCTTGCACAACCAGATGCCAAAGGGCCAGTGGAAATTCATGGCCACATAGGAGATGTACAGGGGCAAGAAGAGAAGAAAAATGAAATCTGCGATGGCTAGATTGAGGAACCAGAGAGTGGTGACTGTCTTCTTCCACTTGAATCCCGTAAACCAAATGACAAGGGCATTTCCTGGAATGCCCAGAACAAATGCCAAACAGAATAATACGAGGGAGACCCAGTGAATGACTCCTAGGTGTGCTCTCTCCTCCAAATCAGTCTCTGGGGAGTAATATTCCAGGGCATAGGAGTAGTTCTCAAAGTCTTCAAATAATGTTTCCTCTAGATCTTCCATGACCTTGCTAAATGCAGAATGAAGAAATCTATGGAAGCAAATTTAAAAAGAAAGAAAACAATTTTTAAAAGAACAAATGCTTAGTGAATGATACAGAACATAAGGATAAAAATATTTTATCTTAATAGACACTAATAACAATTTAGGACCAAAAGGGGGACGTAACCACAGAAGTAGAGGTTTTTTAAATGAGAGGAAGCTATGAAAAAAATACTTATTTGAAATATTTGGCAAAATGTTTCCTAGAAAAAAATGTACTCTTCCAAAATGGACACAAGCAGAAACAAAACCTGAATAGACTTACAACCATTAAAGAAATATCGTATGTTAAAAAAATGTTTTTCATCTTATGAACTAGTATGTTAAAAAAATGTTTTTCATCTTATGAACTATTTCATCTTATGAAATAGTATATTTCTTGGTAGGACCTGTGATTAACACTCCAGATGTCCAAGTCTCAGTGGACCTAAGTTTTGCTATAATTATTCTCAGAGCTGTGAGAGTTTATTTTTGTAAAGTATTCAGTAAGTGCTAAATTAAAATGATTGACTCTATAGGTACAATTCCTATGTTCATAATGCTTGTAGGGCTGACTAGAGAGAATCTAACATTCAACAAATATTTACTAAGTTCTTACCAGGCATTATTATTTTATGGAAGACGCAGAAGAAAACAGATGAATACTTATGTGGTGATGACTTCAAAATCCTTATTTGTACCCTGACTTCTTAAGATCTAGACAGAGTTCCAATTGCTTCTTTGGCTCATCCACCTGGATGTCACGGGCAAGCACTGGAGATTTTGACCCACTGTTTTGCACCCATGGATGTTTTGATTCTAGGTTTATAAATTCAAATATGTTCATCAGAATTATATCAATATGGAAGGCTTTTCAACTACAAGATATATTTTGGAATGAACTTGACTATGACCACTTAATTTCTATATTAATTTCTTATAGAGTGCAGTTAAACTTTATTTAAATTTTTTATTTTCCTGAAATTTCTTTGTTTTGAATGAATTCAAAGTAATTCTTTTCTACATTACAACAAAGATTTGATTTATTAATCAGTTGTATTTTGTTTATTTTTATTTTTTTATTTTTTGTGGTACACGGCCCTCTCACTGTTGTGGCCTCTCCCCTTGCGGAGCACAGGCTCCGGACGCGCAGGCTCAGCGGCCATGGCTCACGGGCCCAGCCGCTCCGCGGTATGTGGGATCTTCCCGGACCGGGGCATGAACCCGTGTCCCCTGCATCAGCAGGCGGACTCTCAACCACTGCGCCACCAGGGAAGCCCTTCATTTTTTTAACATCTTTATTGGAGTATAATTGCTTTACAATGGTGTGTTAGTTTCTTCTGTATAACAAAGTGAATCAGCTATACATATACATATATCCCCATATCTTCTCCCTCTTGCGTCTCCCTCCCACACTCCCTATCTCACCCCTATTTTGTTTATTTTTATCCATACCAAATGTTATCTATTATAATTTCATGCAAAGTAAGTTTTCTTTTGTGGCCTTTTTGTTTTTTTCCCCTGCTATCCAGTCCAGTTTCCTGCGTTAAGAAGACTTGAATGCCAATTTTTCAACCAAAAATGTTTACTGGGTGTAAATATAGCTTCATCAATTTATTTTGTGTTATTTCTATCTGTAGTATTCAAAATCAAGTAGAAAAAAGACTAATAGTTATATTCATTTCATGGAGCTCTAATCATTAATGGGGCAAATATGTAAGATTTGAGATTATAGTAGGGTTAGAACAAAGAGGTCAAAACATCTTATGTTGCTCACAGCCAGCTCAGACTCAATTTGACTAACACTAAATTCATCATCCTACTTAAAATCATTTGAGGAATCTAGCAGAGCATAGTAAAAAACAAAAGCACTTCATTAGCATTCTCCCAACCCCAGACCCAGCTAACTTCTCTTTATTTTTCAACATTCAGCTCAAATGCCACCTTTTCTTGGAAACATTTTCTGACATTACCTTCCCCCATATAATTATAATACATAATAACAACTATTATTACACACAATAGTCAATGCTATTGGGAATTTACTAGATGCCAGGCATGTGTGATCTAATTTGACCCGTGAAAGAATCATATAAAGTGGATAAGTACTATTGTTATTTCCATCTCCAAGAAAAAATACTGACGCTTCAAGAAGCTTAGTGACTTTCCCAGTTTCACGCAACCTATAATTGGAGAGTCAAGACTAAATTCAAATCTGTTGAACCCAGATCCTGGGCTCTTAACCACTACGACATTCCCCTCTTCTGCCATACTTCTCTTATTGTACTTAATACACTATACTGTCATTGATTTCTCTTTGATTCCTGCCCTACCAAACTGTGAACTCCTTGAGAATGACTGTCATCTCTGTAACCCACAGTGCCTAGTACAGGTCTTAACATCTCACAGGTGCTCAACATGTGCTCAGTAAATAATTGGCTCTGCTAGAAAGCCTGTTCAGAACCAAATGTAATTTTAAAGCCTCAGGTGAGAGTTCGTGAGTTCACCCCTAAGTCACTCTCATTGCCAGAATCTCTCTGGCCTTGACCCACAGTTCTATCCTCAAGATCTAGACTTGTTCCTTGTCTTTGAGTCCTTTCCTTCATGTGTCCAAGACTGGCTTCTTTCCCGCTACCCTTTTCTTTCAGGTCTGGGACCTTACTCTGCCCTCTTCACTCCTTCTGGTAGCTGAAGCCCCTCCATGTCAAATCCTTGCCAGCCTAATCTCCAACTCCCTGTCTTGGTTTTCTGCCTGTATACTAAGGCACTCTTACCTTCCTGGTGCCTATGACCTATTCTTTTAGACTATGAGCAATTCTGAGGTCAAATGGCCCTAAATCACCTTACAAAACCCTAAGCAGTGAGTAGATGGAACTTGATTTCCCAAATACAGAAAAGCCAGTGGAGGACTTCTAATTACACAAAACCACTATCCTCAGCAAGTCAGGAGCTTACAAAGTCATTGCTGACTGTGCTGAGCCAGAATGGTCGCAGGGCCTGCTGAAGGATTCCAACCACCCCTCATCCCGTTTCTCTTGGGGCAGGGGGAGGTACCTTGAGGATGACTGATTTTTCTGAACAGAATCCCTTCAAACAGAAACCCTTGTTCCAGAGAAATTCCTAATCTTCCAGAAAGCAGATGAGTAGGTTAGATGCAATGAACAGTTCAGGCTTGGAGAAAGATCTTCAAGAGGAGCTGAATACTGTGTGGAGAAAAGGGAACCCTCCTGCACTGTTGGTGGGAATGTAAATTGATGCAGCCACTATGGAGAACAGTAAGGAGGTTCCTTAAAAAACTAAAAATAGAACTACCATATGACCCAGCAATCCCACTACTGGGCATATACCCAGAGAAAACCACAGTTCAAAAAGACACACACACCCCAGTGTTCACTGCAGCACTATTTACAATAGCCAGGTCATGGAAGCAACCTAAATGCCCATCGACAGAAGAACGGATAAAGAAGATGTGGTACATATATACAATGGAATATTACTCAGCCATAAAAAGGAACAAAGTTGGGTCATTTGTAGAGACATGGATGGACTTAGAGACTGTCATACAGAGTGAAGTAAGTCAGAAAGAGAAAAACAAATATCATGTATTAATACATATATGTGGAATCTAGAAAAATGGTACAGATGAACTGGTTTGCAGGGCAGAAATAGAGACACAGAAGTAGAGAACAAACATATGGACACCAAGGGGGAAAGCAGCGGGTGGTGGGGGTGGGGGTGGGATGAATTGGGAGATTGGGATTGACATGTATACACTGATGTGTATAAAATGGATAACTAATAAGAACCTGCTGTATAAAAAAAATAAAATTCAAAAAAAATTGCAATAAATGCAGCTTTTTACAGCATTATACAAAATAAAAAATAAAAAAAAAGAGGAGCTGAATACCGCCTAGCTGAATCCTTCACAACAAATGTAAGCTAGGAATTCCCCTCGGACTTGAGTAGATGTTTTTGTGTGCTGGTGATGGTGAGAGGGAGGGGTGGGATGAAGAAAAGTGAGAAGTAAGACAGAATTCAGCAACTATCCTACCAAGCCCTTGGCTAGAGGCAGTTAACCCTTGAGGGCATATTCTTGCTTAATTATTGTACCTTGTTTGTATATTGCTTTGTAGTTTATAGGCACCTCCAGATAGAATTTCCAAACCTTACTTAGACCTACCCAAATATCTAGAGACTAACTAACTGTATTAGTTTCCCAGGGCTACTGTAACAAAGTACTCTAAAGTGGATAGCTTAAAATAACAAAGTTATTGTTTCAAAGTCTGGAGAAAACTGAAATCAAGGTGTAGGCAGGGTTGTTTCCTTCTGAGGGCTATCAGTGAGAATTTGTTCCACGCTTCTTGTCTAGATTCCAGTGGTTTGTTGGCAAACTTTGGCAGTTCTTGGCTCGTACATGCAACAAGATATTTTGACCTCTTCGTTCTATGCCAGAGTCTCAGGCCTTCCCCTACCCTCTTTCTCTTCTTCTCATTGGCTGAATGAGGATGCAGTGATGAGCCATCATGCACCAGGCAGATAAGGAAAACATGATTGTTCACAAGATAGAAGCTTGGGTCCCTGGATGACCTCATGGAGCAGAGCTGCCCTACTTCTCTGAACCACGTCCTTCTGGATTACTAAGTGAGAAAATATTTCCCCCACTATTCTTTTAAAGCAGCTGAACCTGTATCCTAACTAATATACCTTCTCTAGGCTTTGACTTTAAGCACTGTGGTGGAGACTTGTCAGTGCTCACCTCCTATGAAAGATGTTATAAGAAACCCTTGAGGTGGGAACTATTCCTAACAATTGTCATGGCTTCCGGAAGAAAGAGAGGGGAGCTTCCCTTAGGGAGAGGAGAAAGAGGGAAAACCTGGCTTTGTAAGGAGGATCTCTTTTACCCCAGCAATGGTCGGGGAGCCATTTAACGAACATGCTTTTTAGCCATCAAAAGAGAATGTGAGAGAGTTTTTGCAGTTGATTCAATTGATTACGGTGGGCTGGTAAGACTCCTGCTTTGTAAGTAAATGAGGGGCAGATCTAGAGTTGTAATAGACCTATGTTATTTGGGCAGAATTAAACAACCTCTGCCCTTTATTTCATAATTTAAACGTCCCAAGGGCAGGGAACTTTAATGGATGCAACAGTCCAAGTTGGGGAGACAATGGGATTTGGGTAAACCAAAGAGCAGTGCACTTGCTTTCAGTGGAGAGCGGCTACTCAGTTCCAGCCAACTGCTTCCACGTGGGAAATGAGGGCTTAGTGTTGCCAGAGTTTTTGACAAATGGCTGAATATCTATATTTTTAATGTGAAAAGTTTCCAACTCCTAAACTACTGTTTTAAAACGAAATAGTTGTGGGCTGTATTCAGCCCAGCTATAAATTTGTGACCTCTGGGGAAGGCAAACCCTTTGAAGACTCTGAGCTTTTCAAAAGCATAGGAGGAGGCTATACATTAAATAAGACAGGAACAAAAGGACAAACGTATGATTGTTTTTGTATGCATAACTATTCAGGTTCATAGAGACAAAAAGTAGAATGGTTGTTGCTAGGGACTAGGGGAAGACTGGAAATGGGGATTTATTGTTTAATGGGTACAGAGTTTCAGTTGGAGAAGGTGAAAAAGTTCTGGAGATGGATAATGGTGATGTTTGTACAATGATGTGAACGTATTTAATGCTACAGAAGCGTACACTTACAATGGTTAAAATGGTAAATTTTATGTTACATGTATTTTCCCACAATAAAAAAGGAAAAGAAAAAAAGAAATTCAGAGAAGACTTTATGGAAGAAGTGATCTCTGTCTTGTCTTATAATTAAAGAATTGAATAAACAACACACACATATATAGTTTTTATCTTCTGCGTATAAACATAGTAAAGGTTCATTGTAGAAAAGTTAGAAAAGTATAAATTATAAAAGGAGAAAATAAAAATTGACTTCCATAATCTCAAAAAACAAACAAACAAATAAATAAATAAATATAAAATGGAAATAGAAACTCTGAGTTGGCCTCTGAGAATGACGTGCCTCTTTGTCCCAGCAAGGCAACCATAAGATTTTATGCTACTCGGGGCCTCTCCATAGATCCTCATTTTAACCTTCTCCAATTTGATATAAGAGATTGACTATAAGAGTTGAGACAACTCCTTTTTTCTCCAGGAAGAAAGATGCTACGTACAAGTTCCTAACCTTACTGGCTTTCTGTTAGAGTTACTATGGAGGACCATGACAAGAAAGGCAAAGAAATGGATCATAACCTAGAACCAGAGCTATTCCTTGGAGCAGTAACAAAGCTGGTTCTCAAGAGGAATGGTGAGTAAACTCCCTGCTAAATGACCCTCACCCTGTCTTCTGCCACCTCTCATTAGATCCCTATGTCCCCGCCTCATCATTGCTCTAAGTCCCACAACTTGGGCCTTTCAACTCCTACCTGTAAGCTCTGCTCTGCCCCAAACTTGAACTCAAATATGTTCCTTGTTCAAAGTGTAACTTGGCAGTCATGCTGATCCATGGTTCTCTTTCTACTTCATTCTCTGATTTGGGTAACTGGGTTATTGCCTTGTCGCTCGTCCTTGCTCCCAGGTTCCAGTTTTGGATTGCCATACCTTAGGTCCTCTGGAGAACACTGACCTCTGTTACCACATTTCCGTGACACTGCTCCTTTGCTCTCTGGGAGGATCCATGCTTCTCTCCTACATTGGTTAGACTACTGACTTACCACCCCAGGAGGCATTGCTCTGACACTAATTCTCATCCCTTATTACCACCAACATCTGTACCAGCGGTACTCAACCAGGGACAATTTTGCCTCCCAGGGAATATTTGACAATGTCTAGAGACATTGTTGATTGTCACAACAGGGGATGGAGGATGAGGGGGGAAATGCTACTGGTATCTAGTGAGTAGAGGCCAAGGATGCTGCTAAGCACCCTGTAATAGACAGCTCCCCACAACAAAGAATTATCTTGCCCCAAAAGTCAAGGATGCCAAAGTTAAGAAACCCTGATCTACACACACTGAGCTCAGTCTGAACTCCTTTCTTCTATCTCTTGCTGCTGAATCTGCCCTTTTCCCGTGGGCACCTTCATCTTGGGAGTCCTGGCTTGGCCTGATCTGCTCTATCCCGCTACCAACCAACTGTGTTTTATAGAGGTTGCAAACTGTTAGTCTGTGTGTTGGTCTGTGTGTCTGTGGTTGAAAAAGTGCTAAAGATGTTTGGTGTAGATGCTAATATTAAACATTAATAGAGGGCTTCCCTGGTGGAGCAGTGGTTGAGAGTCCGCCTGCCGATGCAGGGGACATGGGTTTGTGCCCTGGTCCGGGAAGATCCCACATGCCGCGGAGCGGCTAGGCCCGTGAGCCATGGCCGCTGAGCCTGCGCGTCCGGAGCCTGTGCTCCGCAATGGGAGAGGCCGCAACAGTGAGAGGCCCACGTACCGCAAAAACAAAACAAACAAAAACAAAACATTAATAGACTTCACAAAAATATTAGCTTCTTTTGATAATTTGTATCATCTGGTAATAATGGGCCTGTATTTTCTGTAGCAGCATTTGCATTCCTCTCCAGACAAGGTATGTACTCTGACTTGCCATGGTCACCACCACTTCCAAATCACTCATTTATGACACTTTCCAGGATGCTGTCAGTACTTGAATTTGAAGTCTTTGCTAACACTATGCCTTGTACATAGTAAGAAATAAAATTACTGGGCTTCCCTGGTGGCGCAGTGGTTAAGAATCCACCTGCCAATGCAGGGGATGCAGGTTCAAGCCCTGGTCCAGGAAGATCCCACATGCTGCAGAGCAACTAAGCCCGTGCGCCACAACTACTGAGCCTGTGCTCTAGAGCCCACAAGCCACAACTACTGAAGCCTGCATGCCTAGAGCCTGTGCTCCGCAACAAGAGAAGCCACTGCAATGAGAGGCCTGCGCACTGCAAAGAAGAGTAGCCCCCACTTGTCCCAACTAGAGAAAGCCCGCGCGCAGCAACGAAGACCCAACACAGCCAAAAATAAATAAATTTAAAGAAAAAAAGGAATAAAATTATTGAAAAAAATAAAACTATACACATATGAGGGTGCAAATGAAGTGTGTGATAATGCAATCTCAAGGTAATATCTGCAATCTCAAAGTAAAAATGTGGTCTGCAAAGAAAGGTTGCTGCCTTGGGCATTTCTGCCAATTTAAATTTAAGGACGTACATTTAAGAACATGTATTTTTTTTTTTTAAGAACATGTACTTTTAAACTTTTAAAAACTGATGTTCTGCTGTATCATCCATCATGACGTGTTATACTGATCTGTTTATTCTTAATGAGATAAGAGAGAAAGAGCAAAAAGAGGTGCAGAAAGAAAATATGGGGAAATTTGCCCTCAGTTTCACCATGTGGCTATATATATACATACACAGGTACATACATATGCATATATGTGTATATATATATATGTATATATATATACACACACTACTTTTTTTTCATATTTTATTTTATATTTTTATTTATTTATTTATTTATTGCGGTACGCGGGCCTCTCACTGTTGTGGCCTCTTCCGTTGCGGAGCACCTCCGCGGCATCCATGGCTGAGGACACTTAGGCTCAGCGGCCATGGCTCACGGGCCCAGCAGCTCCGCGGCATGTGGGATCCTCCCGGACCGGGGCACGAACCTGTGTCCCCTGCATCGGCAGGCAGACTCTCAACCACTGCGCCAACAGGGAAGCCCCTTATTTGTTTTTTTATACAGCAGGTTCTTATTAGTTGTCCACTTTATACATATTAGTGTATATATGTCAATCCCAATTTCCCAGAGATGCAGAGGTGAAACTAGAGGGATATCTGGGCAATAGAAAAAAGCCTTGCTAGGCAGTAACCAGAAATGAAGATGGGTAGCAGGCAGACTTAGGTCTTTAAATCCAGGTTTAAAGGAAACTGTCATTTATTAAATAGGAAGAGTCAAACTGTCTTGGCTGGCAGTGACTTTCCATTGAGATGTCATATATTTTTCTCAGGTTAGAAGAGCACAATAACAACGCCAGGATGAGGCTTCAGACTTGACTGAAAAGAGGAAATAGCTACTGTATTTGTCTTAAACCATATGTGTTGCTGAAAGGCAAATAAATAATTCTGACTGAAATAAAGACTAATAAAGATCGATATAATCTTAAATCTTTTGAGTAGCCGCTGAAGTGAGTGCCAAGCTGCATTGTGGACATGAATATAAACAGGTCCACCCAAGTCCATTAGAAATGTGTGAAAAATGCTTGGTGTGGAGCAAAGTTCAGAGAAGCATCCCTCAAGTTTGTGGTCTGGTTTCCAAAGAATGTGAAGAGGCATATTTACTACAGGGATTCAGCTGCTGTGAGGAACCAAGTTATCACATTCCTGGGTTACACTTACTTCGATACTCAAGTGACAAATATCTAGTTCTGGAGCACAGAACTGTTTATTGAATTAAACAAACTGGTTTCTTATCTATGCAGATTTAATAGATGGTAAAGCTGAAACTCTTTTCTGAGTAAATAGATTTCACTACAAAGAGTTCGGGCAGAAAGAATAGTGATAAATAGTCTATAAAATCCAGATGATTTGGGGAAAGGACGTCTGGTAGAAATGTGTATCATTAAACTTTTAAGTGTGGTTTTAAATGAGGCTTGGCTGTAGAGGGAAACATTTTGTTTATCCACCTTGACAAAACACAAAGATTCTTTGTGGCAGAACATTTGGTGAATGCAGAGGGGTTCAATTTAGTTCCATATCGTTGAGTTGGATGGGTTTTCACGGACCATTGCAGAAATGTATACCTAACAGAACCTTAAGAAAATTTAGGCTCTTATCTGCTTTGATCAGAGAGAAGGATTTGGTGTTGCTGACAGTTGTCTACGTGGATTGCCTTTGTAGAGTTCCCCATACACCCTGATAAAAAAGAACTTAAGAATGTATCTTCTGGGCTTCCCTGGTGGCGCAGTGGTTGAGAGTCCGCCTGCCGATGCAGGGGACACGGGTTTGTGCCCCGGTCCGGGAAGATCCCACAGGCCGCGGAGCAGCTGGGCCCGTGAGCCGTGGCCGCTGAGCCTGGGCGTCCGGAGCCTGTGCTCCGCAACGGGAGAGGCCACAACAGTGAGAGGCCCGCCTACCACAAAAAAAAAAAAAAAAGAAAAAAAGAAAAGAATGTATCTCCTGTAAAGTGCATCTCCCGTGAAAAGAACAGGGGTGCTTGAGGGAACCTGTACTCTGCTTCTGATTGAATGACAGGAATGAGTAGAAAGAATCAATGGACATGAGAGAGAAACTCTTTGGTGAAAACCACAGATCCATTACCCGGCAAACATACATCGTCAGCAAACTTTACTTTTCAAGAGCCATCTACTTAGGGAAGAGAGATTTTGTTGAAAAGCGTGTGTGTGTGTGTGTGTGTGTGTGTGTGTGTGTGTGTGTGTGTGTGGGTGGGGGGAGTTATTTGAGGTCATTGCTCAATATTTTCCACTAACTATCACATACAAACTGTATACCACACCCCAGTTTGTGCTCAAGACGTTTGGCACCAGCAGAATATTTTGCTACCCTTTGGAAAAACGATCTCTGCTTGGAAGGTGTTGGGGCACAGTAGTATTTTATAAAGATTCCCTGTTTATTCACCCAAGAGAAACAAGGGAGTTTTAAATGGAAATTGAAGGTTGAGTGTGATGTTGATGGTTCCTGGGGTTGGCAGGTGGTAGAAAGGTAATTGTTGGATTGCAACTTCCCACCCCAAGGCCTGGCACAGCCTAACCTTGAATAAGAGAAGCGTCTTGCCTATCTGTAGCTCCCGTGTCATTTATTGCTTAATGCCATACTTTAAGACAAATGACAATATTCTTTGGCTTATTAGGATAAATGTAAGTGTTTTGGTTTGGCTGGAAAAGACACAACAAAAAAAGGGAGTGTTTTGGTAATGAAGGCCTTTGAAGGTCATACTTAAGCATTTGGATTTTATTGTATTGTCAGCTGGGAGCAAATAAAAATGTTTTTAGCAGGGAGTGGCATTGCTGAATTTTTGTTTTTGTAAAGATCATCTGGTAGCAGTTTGGGAGATATTGCTGCAATTGAAGTCAAAGATGGAAGGGCCTTAGGCAGTGAGAGTTAGAATGGAGATGAGGGAGACTTATTTGAAAGACATTCATTTAGGAGATTAATAGAAGCTTTCAGGAAGCTTAGCTAAGCTAGGATAACCTTCACAATAACTTTTTTTATTGAGTTGTCATTGAAAATCAACCCTGGATAGAAAAACTATAGCTAATTTCAGGCATACAAAAGTTTTATTCCATTTTAAAGGCAATGGGGTGGGGGAAGAGAAAATTTTTTCTTTATGAAAAAAATACAATTGAATCAAGTGCACATGAAATGATACCTATTTTCACTCTGCTGAGATCAAGGTCTTTTCATAAAAGGCACTTGCAGGCTGATTTGCATGTCCTACCTTCAGGCCCCACTAGGACAGTTAAAGAGAACACAGCACAGATTTGAAAGGTCAACGCCTACTTACATAACAGTTGATTTAATGCTCCACCCAGAAGTTTGTGTCCCGATTTGTACAATCTGTATGGCTCTGTTGATTGTGGGGAGGAAAACAGAGTGAATGATTAGCCTTGGGTCAGGGAGAAACTTTCAGGCTTAATTTCTTTGCAAGACTTTAAGATAATGAACACATGGGTAAAATTTAAATATCAGGCCATAACGTGGTCTATCGCCTCTGGAATCAGAATGCCTGCTTTCAAATCCCAGTCTATTTCTTCCTGGCTGTGGAATCTTAGACAAATCACCTACTACCCTGAAGCCTCAGTTTCCTCATTTGTAAAATGAGAGTAGTAATAGTTCTAACTCATAGGGTTGCTAATGATGATCACAAAAGGAAATCCTCAGAAAGTGACTAGGTCAGTGCCCGGCCCAGAGAGCATGCTCAATAATTATAGCTATTGATTACTACCAGTTGAAGACTAAAAGCAGTACACAATGGAGGGGGGTAGAGGGAAAGTAGAAAGGTAATGGGATTTCTTGGTATCACTTCAGGAGAAAAATGAGAAGATTTAAGTACAGATTTTAAAACTTGTTTTGCGTGTTTTATATTTTGAAAAATATTGATCTGTATTGAGATCACACCTAGTTAGATGCCTACCTTCTGAAGGCAGTTGGGGGACCCCTATGTCGAGCCCCCAAAGGCCACTATTATCCCCAAATCTGACCAAGAGTGGTGAGAAAATAGACACTGTAAAGCATTATATTTCTCTTACTTTTTAAAAAAGCTATTTTCATCTTTTGTTAAAGGTCTAGGTCTTTACCTCACTTTTCTCCAAATTTTATCTAGAGTCTGGGAAAGAATCACCACCATTAGCAATGTAATGTTTCAAAGCCTTGGTCAGAACAGCAATCCCTAAATTTCCTTAAAAAGTGATTTCTATGTATGCAAATAATTTTTTTGGCAAGAAGTAGGCACTTAATTTGGAAACCTTGATGCCATAGGACTTCTGTAACTCTATTTTTGTAGGGCATGTGACTAGATAGCTACTGGAGATCTGAATTGTTCGATTTATGTCGTGGATATTTTCATCCACATAAGCAGTCAAAACTAGAGCTTTAATCCTTTTTAGGGTCTTCTGGGCAATGTTATGTCTACTGAAGAACTGATCTTGGAAGCAGCAGCCACAACAGTATACCTACCAGATTATTAAACTGCTCAAAGATTGATACCACCCATGGTTTAGACAGTAAAAAAAGGTTGTACGTGACTATGTTGGTCTGCGTCTAAAATCGTTAACCATGGCCTGAAATCTCTGCAAAGATATGCTTCAGAAAACTCAGGGACACCGAGTGGAAGTTTGTGCTGCTACCGTAATATACCTCTGTTTTCTGTTTCATCATTACTTGGCACTAAAAATGTTTTGGCCTTAATCACATATTGTCAATAACGTTGACAGAAATCTATGAAGAATTCCCAGTTGAGGATAGAAACTGAATTAGCAGCTATTATATGCTTATTCAATTTGTATCAAGATCTTTCCTTTCTAAAAAAAAAGAAGGAACAACACTCAAGTAATTTGCAAAATGTATTGAAGTTGCAGTCATATCACAAAACTATTCATCATCCAGTGAGGTAGTTAGTGAACTTGGTAAAGCAGGTGGAAGGGAAACTTGTTTTGGTAGCAACGGTAATGTTTTTCAAGACAGAAGCAGAAAAGTGGGGGGAGGTGGGAGGGACAACAATTCTAGAACTTCCTCCCATTCATACAAGATTATGCCTGAAAATATTTCTGCCTTTTTTTCACTTAGAAGGAGATATAGGAGGGAGTATAGGATCAAATGTAGTAGTGGAAGATAAAATAAAGCACCATTTGAAAGATTTGCCCATTGACAGTAAACAAACAGTTGAGTTCCACAATCATTATTGCAATGGTTTAGAGACATCCTTCATGTACACTTTTAATTATTTGACAGTAGTGAAAGTAAAGCTAGCAGGCTCAGCATTCCATTTTATCATGGTCAGTCTATATTAGGTGTAGTTTGTAGAGGTCTGCAAAAACAGATGTTGAGGAGACCACTGGAAAAAGAAGCAGTGCAGAAGAAAGGACTCCAGAGACTGAATTATATCTGTTGGAATGGTTGAAGGAATCAGTGAGAAAAGAAGACTAAAGGAGTCTGACATTGCAGCGCTGTTTATAGTGGCCAAGATATGGAAGCAACTTAAATGTCCATTGACACATGAATGGATTTAAAAAAAGATGTGGTACATATATGCAATGGAATACAACTCAACCATTAAAAAGAATGAGATAATGCCATTTGCAGCAACATGGATGGACCTGGAGATTATCGTACTAAGTGAAGTACGTCAGACAGAGAAAGACAAATATCATATGATATCACTTATATGCTGAATCTTTAAATAAAATGATAAAATGAACTTATTTACAAAACAGAAACGGACTCACAGACTTAGAGGATGAAATTATGGTTATGGACGGGGAAGGGTAGGGGAGGAGGGATAGATTGGGAGTTTGGGATTGACATGTACACACTGCTATATTTAAAATGGACAACCAGCAAGGACCTACTGTATAGTACAGGCAATACTGCTCAATATTCTGCAATAACCTAAATGGGAAAAGAATTTGAAAAAGAATAGATACATGTATATGCATAACTGAATCACTTTATTGTACACCTGAAACACAACACTGTTAATCAACTATGTTCCAATATAAAATAAAAATAAATAAACTAATTAATTAGAAAATAAAGGAGTCTGAGAGCTGTTTTCAGATACTTGAAGATGAGGAAAAAGTAAGACAGTTATGCTGTCTTAAGGTCATGAATAGTAAGATATTTATGTTGATTCCAAAGTTGGAGCTAGGGCAAAAAATTAGTTGGCATAATAGCTAGGAAAACTGTGACTTAGTGGATGGGATTTCCCTGGTGGTCCAGTGGTAAAGAATCCGCCTTCCAACGCAGGGGACACAGGTTCGATCCCTGGTCAGGGAACTAAGATCCCACGTGCCGCGGGGCAACTAAGCCCACGCGCCACAACTACTGAGCTCGCGCGCCTCAACGGGAAAGCCTGCGTGCCACAAACTACAGAACCCACACACTCTGGAGCCTGTGCGCCACAACTACGGAGCCCGTGCACCCTGGAGCCTGCGTACCACAACTAGAGAGAGAAAACCCTCATGCCACAACTAGAGAGAAACCTGCATGCCGCAAAAGAGCCTGCGCGGAAGCAAAAGATCCCGCATACCTCAACGAAGATCCCAAGTGCTACACCTAAGACCCAACGCAGCCAAAAAAAAAAAGAAAAGAAATAAATCAAATAAATATTTACAAACACACCAAAAAAAAAAAAGAAAAGAAATAAATCAAATAAATATTTAAAAAAACATTTGGCTTAGTGGAACCAAGAACTTATAGCTGTTCAAAACCTACCAACTGGAATTCCCTGGATGCCCAATGGTTAGGGCTCCATGCTTCCACTGCAGGGGGCCTGGGTTTGATCTCTGATCAGGGAACTAAGATCCCGCATGCTGTGAGACGAGGCCAAAAAAAAAAAAAGAGAAAACCAACCAACAAACCAAAGAGATATTTATACATTGCACTTGAATGGCTGCTGGTGGGGACACTGTAGATGGCACTGACATCTGCACTCAGGGGGTCTTTAACATCATCCATTAAGGACAAGAGTCTATGATAATAGACATTACTTTTGAGCCCTTATTCTCTATTTACTGCTTAGGAAACTGAAGGTGAGGAGAGTGCAAAAACCATTCAGTTGGCAAGTTGCCATGGTTGGATTCTTATCGAAATGTGTAAGTGCCCAAGTTCTTACCCTCTGGGCACCCAAGGTACAAGAATCCTTTCTCAAGAGTGTTTAAGGAAATAGTTTTTGAGAATGACACTGAATTTAGAGAATAATTCTACTTTCCTTTTCTAGAACTATACCTGTGGCTGAATAAAAAAGCAAAACAAAAATAAACCACTCTCCCCTGCAAATGAGGAAGACTACGTAGGAGGAAGCTCAGAATGATATAAGATAAAGAAATCCTCTTTGTTTTTTATTTAGACCCTTTCTCACCACTCCTCACCGCCCCCCCCCCCCCCAAGGCCCAGGGGACCCAGCTTGTGAGAACGGTTTTTATCTTTGAGCTTGTGTTGTGGCTACACAGTAGTGCTGTGCCAGAGGCCCATATTTACCCAGAATCTATTCTATTCCTGGGCCTGGTTCTAACTCTGCTGTTAAAGTTACTGCAAATGTGGAAAAGTGAAGAACCAAATTACCAGACCAGGAACCAAATTACCAGACCATGGCTGGACTCCTATCCAGCCATGGCAGCTGGATTCTGAGGACATTAGGCAAACACATATTCTTTACTGCTCCATAGCAGGTTAAGTCTCAAGTCCCCTCGTGGTCTCTTATGGTGACCTGGGCCATATATGGACTGCATTTGCCCAAGAGCCTCTTCTTTCTGCCGGGACCCCACTGTGATTTCTTCTTGTCCTACAATGGGCAAGGGTACTTTCAATGGTGCATATCCACATCTTGGCTTAACACTTCAGGCACAGGACATAGGTGAGAGAGAAGAAAATCAGAAAGAGGGAGAAAAATTTAATCCAGTTTCTAGTTCTTTTTTTTTTAATTAATTTATTCTTTCTTTATTTTTTTATTTGTGGCTGCATTGGGTCTTCGTTGCTGCGCGTGGGCTTTCTCTAGTTGCAGCAAGCAGGGGCTACTCTTCGTTGTGGTGCGCGGGCTTCTCATTGCAGTGGCTTCTCTTGCTGCGGAGCACAGGCTCTAGGCACGCAGGCTTCAGTAGTTGTGGCACGTGGGCTTCAGTAGTTGTGGCTCGCAGGCTCTAGAGCGCAGGCTCAGTAGTTGCGGTGCACGGACTTAGTTGCTCCGTGGCATGTGGGATCTTCCCGGACCAGAGCTCGAACCCGTGTCCCTGCATTGGCAGGCGGATTCTTAACCCCTGCGCCACTAGGGAAGCCCCCCAGTTTCTATTTCTGATCAAAGCCCTCCAACCAAACCCCACTGTGAGGCTCTGAGGACTCCATTTTGTCCTCACCTAGCAGAGCCCTCAACAGGAACCAGGTTCTTCATGGGAGCAGTGCCCCCTAGAGGTTAGCATGACCCATCGTCACATTTCGAGATTTTCCTCTTATCTATGTTCCTTATTAAAACAAATGAGAGCTATTTTATCTCAGTACACTACTGTGGATACTTGTGACCCATCTCTGAACATCTGGACATCTTACTCTATCCATTCCAGGATTCCTTCACAATTATCCCCGGTGTCCCAGTTCCAGAATAGTTTCTTGTTGGTTTTCCCCATTGGTCCACCCACAAATTCAGATTGCATGACATAGGGTCAAGATTAGGGTGAGGCAAGTGAGGTTGGGTCATGCAAGTACAGAGCCAGATCCTGACTTCACTTAAAATTCTGATAGTTTGTTCAGCAAGGATCTTTTACATACATTTTGTTTACTGAGATTTTTGGTGCCTGTTAAATTTTGCCTTAATTACCTCACCCTAGTTCCAGCCCTGCCATGACACCTGAGCCCATTGACGTCAGTGGAAGCAAAAGCCCCCGCTTCCACTGCAGGGGGCTACAGTTGAATGGTTGTAAGTGGACTGGTTGTTTGCCCTCGTGATCACATGGCTGCCTGGGAGCTGTGTCTGCCGCTGCTCCCCAGCAGAGGGTGTATCATATACTGCATATTGCTAGCTGGGAAAAGGTCAAAATCCAAAATTCCAAGTACAGTTTCTACTGAATGTGCTTTGCTTTCGCACAATCATAAAGTCAAAAAATAAGTTGAGTCATCGTAAGTCGGGGACGGTCTGTACTTTGGATAATTCAAAAGCCAAGTATTTCTCCAAGCACTCAAGCCTAAGAAAGCAGTCAGGAAATGTCCTGGCACCTATACAAGTAACACAATGTATCATCACTGGAACATAATGCAAGCAGTTTATTTCCTGACAAGGAGCTTGGAAGACACTGAGTAGCAAATCACTTGACACAATAAAATTTCTTTTTAAAAATTCTACTTTTAGAACACTTTCCTCTATCTTTTCTGTCCATCACAGATTTTCTCTAATAAGACAAAGTCAGACAAACCACTTCAAGCCTAAAGTCTGATTCCCTGAAACTATGTTTAATAGCTCATGTGACTAGTTATTAAAAGAAAAATCTTGGCAATTCTAAGCTCAACTTTAAAGCCACCTAAGAATAGTCATGTTAATAGTAACCATAGATATCTTGAGTCAAAAACACTTTAGTTTTGCTTGCATTTAAGATAAAGTTTTGAAGGTTCCGGAAAGAGATATTCAGAATGGTCATTCTGTTACTTCTAAAAAAGTCTAATTCCGGGCTTCCCTGGTGGTGCAGTGGTTGAGCGTCCGCTTGCCGATGCAGGGGACATGGGTTCGTGACCCGGTCCGGGAAGATCCCACATGCCGCGGAGCAGCTGGGCCCGTGAGCCAGGGCCGCTGAGCCTGCGCATCCGGAGCCTGTGCTCCGCAACGGGAGAGGCCACAACAGTGCGAGGCCCATGTACCACAAAACAAACAAACAAACACACAAACAAAAAAACCCAAAAAGTCTAATTCCACCATACCGACCTGGAAAATTGACTGAAAGGCAGTGTCCAGAATGTTCTTTAGAATTTACCTGTCTTTCACTTCGGAACTAGCTTGTTAAGCAACACCTGCGTTGAACTTTATGCCAGTTACAGTGCAAAGCAAATCATCTTCTCAAACAGGTTTTCCCAGCTGTAACGTGCTTAGGCAGCAGTTACAGGCCCTGAATTATTACCCTAAAATGCATTTGGTAAGCCTACACTGAAGAGATAGATAATATGAACTAATGGCTTATTCAGTGCCTTTTCAACAACCATGAGAAGGGAGTCGATGTAATGTACCCAGAAGGTATCCCAATCAACCACTTTCACCTGCATTTCCACGAGATGGGCACCGTTCACCCAGGTACTGAGATTGGTGCCCTTTGGTGACCTCTTCTGACCTTTGGGCATGCTAAATTTCTGCTCAGCACAAGCTCTCTCCTTGACCGTGAGCTCAAGTAAGCCAAGAAAGCGATGTGGCAGCCTAAAATAAAAAGAGGGGGAGTGAATTTGCCCTTGGCTGTTTTCATAGAATTGGGGGAGTATTTGTCCAACTCTGCTTAAGCTGGTCAGAATGCACCCGGGGGTGCTGTGTTCTTTCCTTGGAATTAAATTTATGAAGAACAAGGATAAACTGGAGCATGTCCAGAAGAGAAGGAACAGGTTGAAGAGAAAGCTTAAAATGACACCATGGGAGGAGTGCTGAATGAACTGGTGGAAGCTATTTATCCTGGAAAAGAAAGAGCAGGATGTCGTTTTTCATGCAGAGAAGGGAATTGTTTTATCTGGCCAGAGAGTAAAGCTAAGAATATGAGGGAAAGAGAAATTTTAGCTCAGTATAAAGCAAAACTTTCTAGAGATTATAGTTGTTAAAAATTGGCATTTATTCATTTAATACATATTTCCTGAGCATCTCCTATGTGTTCTAGGCCCCAGTGAAACAGAAATGAATAGCAATGAACTGAAGCCATGGAGCTTTCAGCCTAGCACAAAGCTTTGTCAGATGATGGCACATTTCTCATACTTAGAGATGTTTAATGAGACAACCATAAATTGAAGGTTTTTCTGGCATCGAATGTGACTGGACTTAATGTCTAAAGTTCTGCCAACCCTGAAACTCTATGTTTTGTTTACTCTAATGTTACACTTGATGCAGTTTGATGGCTCTCCTGGCCATGGGTCAGGATGTACGGTTCTGATTCTGTGGCTTAGCCATGGTCTTCTATCAGTCAATGCATATATGCAGTGCTGCCTCTGCTGAGTGTAGCTTCATTTTATTTTATTTTGTTTTATTTTATTTTGTGCTAAGAGGGATGGGGTGGCATGGAGAGAAAACACTATAAAAGTTCTTTCATATGTGACGTACAGTGAAGGGAAACAATTTTCTTATGTCCCATATTCACCCCCAAAGATCTGGTTGTCATTTCTATTACTTTTATTCTTTTTCAACTTGCCATTATTGCTTGGGGAATGGGAGCTCTTCCTTTACAGACCAGTTTCAATTCTTTAATCTCTTTGAAGGAGGAAGGAGTCAGGTGGCTAAAAACCACAGAATCATAGTCCTTAAAGTAAGATGAGATAGTAGAGATAATCTACTCTAGTCCTTTCATTTTATACACAAGAAAACAGAAATTTAGCAGAACACTTTAAAAGACCTGAATACAAAGACAGAAGCACCAAAAACCACTAGAATTTTAGGCAGAATATCGACTTTGGGCAAAGAAAGTTTTATGAAGAATCAAACAGAGGGACTTCCCTGGTGGTCCAGTGGTTAAGATTCTGCCCTCCCAGTGGAGGGGGCACGGGTTCAGTCCCTGGCTGGTGAACTAAGATCCCACATACCGCATGGCACGGCCAAAAAAGAATCAAATAGAACTTCCAGAAATTACAAAGTTAATCTTGAAATTTAATTTAATGGATGCATAAGATGTAGCTTAGACCCAGCTGAAGGGAGAATGTAAACTAGAAGACATATCTGAAGACGTTATCCAAAATGTAACACAGAGAGACAATGATATGAAAGGTATGAAAGGAAGGCTAGAAAATGAGAAGCAAAGAGTAAGAAGATCTAACATATATCAACTCAGAGTTTCAGAAGGGGATAAAGCCTTGTGTTAACCAGGTGGTTAAAAGTGGATGCACAGGGACTTCCCTGGTGGGCCAGTGGGTAAGACTCCGTGCTCCCCACGGAGGGGTCCTGGGTTCAATCCCTGGTCAGGGAACCAGATCCCATATGCATGCCACAACTAAGAGTCTGCATCCGCAAGGAAGATCTCACGTGCTGCAACTAAGGCATGGCACAACCTAAATAAATAAACAAAAAAGAAAGAAAGTAAAAGCCAAGGATCTTTAAAAAAAATTAAAAAAATAAAGACAAAAGAAAAAGTGTATCCACAATCAGAATCTAGTTTATATTCAGATGTTTTGATCATTCAATAATAAAGGATTATAAAATAATGTCCATAATAGTCCTAATCAGGACAGAGGATGACTGATTTGGGTACCACTCAATCTGGTGGTTCTCAGAGGTGCCAGATATTCTCTGGAGAGGAGAGGGTCCCCCATTGTCTTGAGAGCATCCACAAACCCTTACATCTGTGGTTTAGGAGGAAGGGTTCCTGTGGTCTTCATCTAACTATAGAACAACTCTTTAAGAGAATAAAATTGGAAGACAAAGATCATCCTAAAAGGAAATGAGAACCATGATTTGTAAACTTACGAAATGCCTGTAAATTTCTCATATTGATCATGTTTTTGCTATCTAATTATTCTCCTCTAGTGAGTAATAGTAAAGTCCTTAAGACAAATATAAATTTTTGCGGAGCAAAGAATATGGAAGTTGGAGAGATTTGTAACAAGAGAAGTAGGTAGAGTCAGCTACTGAGAGAGAGGAAAGTGCTGAGTTTCTGGGGCTCCTCAAGGATAAGAAGAGAAAACCGGCAGCTGGTTCAAGCCTGGCTCTGAGGTTGAACAGTAGAAAAACACAAGCAGGATTCCCCAACAATGTATCACAGCAGTCAACATAATAAGTTTTTCCTCCTTACTATAGTCAGATAAGAAATGACAGTGTAGGTAGAACCTTCCTAAGGACAACAATAATATCTCAAAAGCTAGGTGGAGTTGTGTTTCTGGCAATATGGTATTATAGATATTCTTTTAAATCTTTTCACTACAAAATCTCTAAAAGCCACTATACTAAATGTAAAAATCGTCTTTTTAAATGTATGGCTGAGCTAGCAAGAAAGTAAGGAAAATCCTTAGTGGCCTGAACTGAAATGGGAACAGGAATCTAGAGAGACATTAAAGTTTTTGGCTGTCTTATCACCCATGTGATCTTTCCTTTGTTCTTACCTCCATGCAAAGCTCAGAAGGTATAAGGTAGGACCTGGAAATTTCCTTAAATGCCTAGAACCAATAAGCAACCCAGTTTTTGGTGAGAGGCTCTGTGTGCATATTGGGGGTGCATTTTCAACTCTGCCTTAGCTTCCACTTTCCTTGCACGGAATCTCAAGGTCATCCAGAGGTGAGAGCTTAGGGCCTTTTCGGGTCTTTCTTGTCAATGCACAGAGCCCTGGGCATGTGCACCACCCTATACATGCACGTGGCCTTCTTGATTCAGAAGCTTCCCAAAGCCCCTCTGTATGTCTCATTCTGTTTTTAATTTTTTGTTAGTCTAATGTTTTCCCCCAACTGGTATCCATCACCTCAGACAGCTGCAAGGTTAAGTAATTGCCTGTAATTGTTTTCGACAAATGTTTATGGGGAAAAAGTTTTTCACACTTAATGAGTTCTGAGTTAAATCAGTCTTGCAAGTGGGATTTTCCAGGGAACAAACAGGTCATGTAATAAGTCTCTGGGGATGAAGCTTTGAAGGAGCTCCAGCCCCTTTCTGTTCCTTCCAGTGGCTGTCGGGCTGCTGGTCTTCACCATGAATGCAGGCTGTTGGTTTTCAAGGATATCACAAAGCAGGAGAGTCCGAGATGGGACTAGGGCAAGTGAAAAATGCCACAGAGCTCATTGCTTTTACTGAGATTGAACAGTTTTTTCCCCTCCTTCTCCTCCTCCTCCTTCTTTTTAAACACTCCCTGGATTGTTGCAAGCCTTTGGGAAATTTCCAGAGTTCTGAAACATTTGATTCTGACCATTAGCCAGTTTCTTGTTACTTCTGTGGAAGAGAGAATTTTCTGAGGTCCTTACTCCACTATTTTTGCTGATGTCACCTCGATAGGGAGTTTGAACTGGCATACTCTGTGTGTCTGGAAACCACTTGGCCCAAATAGCATGGTGTTCTTTTAAAAATTAGGCTTATGGGGCTTCCCTGGTGGCGCAGTGGTTGAGAGTCCGCCTGCCGATGCAGGGGACACGGGTTCGTGCCCCGGTCCGGGAAGATCCCACATGCCGCGGAGCGGCTAGGCCCATGAGTCATGGCCGCTGAGCCTGCGCTCCGCAACGGGGAGGGGCCACAACAGTGAGAGGCCCGCATACCACAAAAAAAAAAAAAAAAAATTAGGCTTATGAAATCTAGGAGGAATGTAGACTACTTAATAGTTAAATTCCTATGGAAAAATGTGTATTTTCCCACCATTTCCTTCTCCTTCTTAAGCTTGATTTAGCCCTAGAGACTATAAAAGTGAATGAATAAATAAATGAATTAATCAGTTAAATTCATGACTCATCAAAGGGTCCAGGACAGGGACTTAAACATAACGGACACTCAAGGAATAGTGCTGAGGCAAAATGGATTGGCTCAAAATAGGCAAAATTGACCTGTTCTCTATTATATCTTATCCTATTCATAACATTAAATATTTGGATTTATATTTATCCCACATAAAATTGTACACTTTTTATATTGAAGATTTCCCACTTCCTTTAGTTTTTATGGGATATATATATCTTAGTTCGGGTAAAAAATAAGTCCTATAATATAGATTTTTGGTTTTTTTTTTTAAACTTACAACATAGTTTTATAAAGGCCCACAATTACATGAGATAAATGATAACATCTACATAGTTTATGCACGTTACATTTACAATGTAATAGGGCAGGAAGAGATATGGTAAAACATTTAAATGTGTTACATTACTTCAATTATTTACAGATCACTAAATAGAAGGTACTATTTACTTCTGAATCCTAGTAACCATATAAAAATGATTCCTCTTTTCAACTACATTTTTCAAAACATCTATCACGTAAACAAAATTGTTGTATCTATCTTCTTGATTTTTCTCTACTATAAACCATAATGGCACACTTGAAGCAGGAAAAAGAAAAGTAAGCATCATTCGGTCCATCCTTAAGGAATCCAGATCCTTCAATTTATGAAGAAGGACAATACTTTCAAATGTTTCCTAACTAGTTTTACTTATATCTAGTAGGAATCTTTGTGCCTCAAACAGTAGACCCCCCTTGACCTGAAATGTCAACCCTAAAGCCTGTAGGAGTTCAACTAGGTTTAAGCTTTATACAGCATTGACAGTGAAACATAAGTACAATCTAAATTCTATTGCATTAAAATAAGCAAAGGTATCATACTCATGGCTTTAATATAATGTTCCTAGTCTAGAGCACAAGTGTTTCTGGTATAAGCAGTACCTGCCAATAAATAATCTAGACATGATTTAAAGAACACTTTTATTATTACAATATGCTCTTGTAACTTACTCTAAAATTAAAAGAATAACTATTTTAAATGTTTCTTAGAAATTGAATGTTGCTAGACTGGTTCAGTTAAACCCATTCTAGTCAAAGACTGCTTTGCTGCTTTATAGAGTATCCCACAGTAGTAAAGATTTTTGGAGATTCATAACAAAAAGCTTCACAAATAATATTTCCAATAACATTTTTATATCATTTGTTCAGGACATTCTGATTGATAAGCAGTTAAAGGTAAAAGAAGGAAAAAAAATGCTCACTGCTAAAGACAGAAAATCTTACTCTATTATAATGAAATGATAAAGGTTTTCCTGAGATTTTCCTAATGTCTGCCAGTGATGCTGAGATAATTTTTAGAACCATTAACACCTTTCAACATTTAAGGTGATTCTAAATAGCAAAGTTCAAGTAGCGTCACATGCCTAAGGAATAGGAAATTAGAATATCCAGAATCTTACAGTCATCTAAGTATTTGGCCAAGTGATGAAGCAATTTACCTGCTACCCCCACCACCACCACTGTGACTGTCCATGCCATATGACTGGTTTAGGTAGGAGTCTATGGATCTTTGACCCCCACAGGATCCATGGCCATGGTCACGATCCATCCCTCCATAAGATCCGGGGCCATAATCACGATCCATTCCATTAAAGCTCTGATAAGTATTTCTGCAAGCAAAGTGTGTGTAATCGTCCTCGAAGTCCATGGCGGAGGCTCGGGGCCGACGGCCTCGGCAGCGTTGGGCTGGGCTGTGGCGGGAGGCGAGTGCCCGTGACCCGCGGTTACACACAGCCAGTCAACGCGACCAAGAACCTATAATATAGTTTTAACAGTAAATTCTTTCCATTAAAAAAAAGAAGAAAGGAGAAAGGAGGGAGGAGACAGGAAGATATTCTTGTCAGTTGTCAAGGTGGTGGCCACTGACAAATTTTGCAAGTATTTTGACAAACACCTAGCAGAAATAGGCTTATTTTCCTTCAGAAAACTCATAACTAACTCAATTGAAGGATATTAGGTAAAGAAGCCTGTTTGGAAATAATCTGAAAAGATTCTTGTGTCTCATGTCTTTCTTAATTTGTTATAATGAACGAGTCATAATATATTAAGAGGATTAGAGCTGCTTATAATAAGAGCGCTACAGTTAAAGGACTAACAATATAATATAATATGATTATGATATAACATAATATGATGGGATAAGATAATATGATTCTTTCATTTCCTGTTCTCACTAACACATTACAAAAACAACTACGTGGCTTTTTATTTTGCTTTATTTTGTTAGAGAAGATGTGAACGTTAAGTAGAATCTGGCTATGTTTTCACACACAAACACATACGTGCACAAATAATGACAACTCAATTTTATAAAAATGTAATGAAAACGGTATGAAAACCATTTTATATAAAAAAAACAAAACGTTGTGTCTCTTCTCTTTGACTCTCCTTAATTAATAATGGATATAAAAGCAGACCTTTAATTATTATTCTAACAAAGATAGTCCACATCTTTAAAAATTCTTTCATCTGTATTAATACTTAAAATCATCTAAGAAAAAGCAAATGGTATTTTCCTCAGTTCTTGTGACATTATGTCTTATGCCTTTCAAATTTGAAAAAAAAACAAACAAAAACACTCTGAAAAATAGGAAGGTTCTTCAAGACATCACACCCAGTCTCCTTAGAAAGTCTTTGATATGGAAAAACAGAGGGATTGTTCAAGTTTAAAAGAGAAAAGACCAAAAAAAAAAAAAAAGGAATTTAACATGACTATTGAGTAGATACTGATTTTAAAACACTATAAAACATATTTTGAGGATAATAGGGATAATTTGAATATGAATTGAATATCATTAAGATATCTTTTCATTTTCTTAGGTATGTTAATGATATTGTTTTGTACGAGAATCTTCTTTATTATAGGTGCATGCTGAAGTTTTTAGGGCTGAAGTCTACAACTTAACTTTCAAAAGATTCAGAAATATATATATATATAGTCCTGGGATAAACCATAATGGAAAATAATGTAAAAAAAAGAATGTATATATATGTATAATTGAGTCACTTTGCTGTACAGCAGAAATTAACACAGCATTGTAAATCAACATTGTAAATCAAAAGACAAGAAAAGCAATATATATATATATGTACACACACATAGTAGTTGTCCAGCTGGGAATGTAAAATCTGATTTCAATCATGAAATGTGGTAAATGGAAATGCATTGTCCAGATCCCCCTACAAGGACAAACTAACTCCTGGGAGAGCTGTCAAGAGGCCACATCCAACTAATAGCCCTTCAGAGACTGCTGCTACTACACAGAGCCCCTTTGCCCAAGGTCATGCCTTTCTAGGATAGCCAACTGTCAGTGATGATTGAGGTGGAAGTAGAAAGGCCTGGTCACTTTGGACCAATGGGGGATAATCCTGATGGGTCCATTTTAGCTTCAGAGGTCCATTTGGAGTCGGCTCTGTCTGTCAGTCCTACCTTACAGCTCAACTTCTCCCTCTGCCCAGTTGTGTTGTTCCCCCAATGCCCCGCCCCATTCCACATGCAGGTATCGATCCTAAGGGCACAACCTAGTAAATATCTGACCCTTAAATTCTGTCTCAAAGTCTTCTTCTAGGAGAACTGAATCTGCGACACAAGATGGATATCAGACAACCTCTAAATGATGAACATTTTTTTTTAAAGTTCTGTTTTCTTAAAAAATAGCAGTGTCATCAAAAACAAAGAAAAGCTGTGGAAATGTTCTGAATTAAAAGAGGCTAGAGGGCTTCCCTGGTGGCACAGTGGTTAGGAATCCGCCTGTCCCCGGTCGGGGGGACAGGGGTGCGATCCCTAGTCCGGGAGCATCCCACATGCTGCGGAGCAACTAAGTCCGTGCACAAAAACTACTGAGCCTGTGCTCTAGAGCCCTCGAACCACAACTACTGAAGCCCATGAGCCTAGAGCCCGTGCTCTGCGACGAGAAGCCACCGCAACGAGAAGCCCGCACACCACATCGAAGAAGCAGCCCCCCGCTCGCGCCAACTAGAGAAAGCCCGCGCGCAGCAATGAAGACCCAATGCAGCCAAAAATAAATAAGTAAAATAAATAAATTTATAAAATAAAATAAAAGAGACTAGAGAAACGCATGACAACTAAATGAGATATGTGATGTTGGACTGCATCCTGTACTAGAGGAAAATAAAAGACCAAAAAGAACACTGCTGGATCAATTGACAAACTAGAATGTGGATTACAGATGAGATTTAAAAAAGTATTGCATCAAAACTATTACATATAGAATGGATAAACAGCAAGTTCCTTCCCTGTGTATAGCACAGGGAACTATATTCAATATCCTGTGATAAACTATAATGGAAAAGAATATTTAAAAAAAGAATGTATAGGGACTTCCCTGGTGGCACAGTGGTTAAGACTCCATGCTCCCAATGCAGGGGGCCTGGGTTTGATCCCTGGCCAGGGAACTAGATCCCACGTATATGCCGCAACTAAGAGTTCACATGCCACAACTAAGGAGCCTGCTTGCCTCAACTAAGACCCAGCACAACCAAATAAATATTTTTTTTTAAATGTGTATATATGTATAACTGAATCACTTTGCTCTACAGCAGAAATGAACACAACCTTGTAACTCAACTATACTTCAATTAAGAAAAAGTACAGCATCAATTTTAAATTTCCTGTAGTTGGTAAATATACAGTGGTTATGTAGGAAAATGTCCTTGTTCTTAGGAAACAGACACTGAAAAATATAGGGGAAAGGGGGCACATTGTATGCAACTTCCTCTTGAACGGTTCAGAAAACGTAGATACACACATACATAGAATATAGTAAAAGAAAATGGGGCAGGGAATTCCCTGGTGGTCCAGTGGTTAGGACTCCGCACTCTCACTGCCCAGGGCCCAGGTTCAATCACAGGTTGGCCAAAAAAAAAAGCAAATGGGGCAAGAGTTTAAAAATTGGTGAATCTAGGTAAAGGGGGTGTGAGAGGATTCTTCTTATTTTTCTTGCAACTTTTCTGTAGGCCTGAAATTATTTTCAAATAAAAAATTAAATATATGTACGTATATATGTACATATAAATATAAATAATAATAGATCAACCAGCTGTAGCAAAATGTTAACAATTGATTTATGTTATAAGTATATAGTTGTTCTCTGACCTATTCTTTGGACTTCTCTGAATGTTAAAAATTTTTCATAATGAAAATTTGGAAAGAAAATACAGGCCAGGATGTTTGCTGTGGCTTACCTCTTTAAGGCTTGCAAGATTATACCTTTAGGGCTTCCCTGGTGGCATGGTTAAGAATCCGCCTGCCAATGCAGGGGACACGGGTTCAAGCCCTTGTCCGGGAAGATTCCACATGCCGCGGAGCAACTAAGCCTGTGCACCACAACTACTGAGCCTGCGCTCTGCAACTACTGAAGCCCAAGTGCCTAGAGCCCGTGCTCTGCAACAAGAGAAGCCACCATAATGAGAAGTCCGTGCACCTCAACAAAGAGTAGCCCCCGCTCGCCGCAACTAGAGAAAGCCCGTGGGCAACAACGAAGAACCAACACAGCCAAAAATAAAATAAAGAAAATAAATAAAAATTAAAAAAAAAATAAAGATTATGCCTTTATTTCAGGTTGCTGCCACGAGTTTTTGGTCACTCTATTTGTGATTAACTTAGAGAACACAGATTAGCATACCAATTAGACTCTTAAAATTTCCCCCTCTATAAAGTAGAACTCTGTAAATCATTAACTATTTACCTCCTCACTCTAAGAAACCCTGTTAGATATACAGTATAAACTCTGAGTACCAAAACTTTGTCTTCTTTTATTCTCTACTATGTCCTTAGTTGCTAGATAAAGTCCTAGAACATGGAATATGTTCTGTAAATACCTGTTAAAGGAACAAGTGAGGAAGATCTAAAATAACTATGATTTTGGTATGGATGAATAATTTTACCTACCAAACTATCAAATCAACTCTTTTACCTACCAAATCAACTCCTATCATTATGGCCAAAATTAAATTTGGTTTTACTGTTTTTGCTTACTTTCTCTTTCTTACTACAAGTTGGGAGAATCAGAATTTTGTAATTATTTCAGCAAACAAGTAGTTAATCAGGGTGAAGCTGAGCCGGGAAGTAGTTTGAAGTAGTGCTTCTGGGTGGGTTCCTGGGGGAAGCAGCAGAGAGCCTTTTGAATGCAAACCCATTAGGGTGCTCAGGTGCAGGGTGACCTTGAGGAAAGAGGTGCAATGGTAGCTAAGGGCTTAGGAGGGGAGGACCCACCACACAGGATTGAGCTGACTTGAAACAGGAGAACCAATGCTCCACTACATGTGGAGGATTGAAGTCAGGAGGCTCTATGAAGCCGCACGTCAGAGAATATAGCCCATTTATTAGCAAATTGTCAGTACTCACTCAGTGAGACTGGAAATGAATAAAGCTGCAGGAGACAGAGTAGCCAGGAATCAGAATGCAGAAATTAGCACTGGAGCAGGAACCAAGAGGAAACTAAACCGATGTGGAAATAGGGCACAGCAGCTGGAGGCATCAGTTTTGTCCTGTTTGGATGTTTCCCCACATGGGCCTGGGCAGAAGTGTTAACCATGCAACAAGAGCCTTCCCATGATCATGACCTCCTGACAAACCACTGGGGCTGACGGTGCTTGTGGCTAACTGGGGCTAAAGTGTCCCTCTGAGGCACACACTGCTGTTGTTTTAGGGCACCCTTTATATTCTGCTTTACTATCCTTACTGTTTCTACTTCCAGCTCAGAATCAGAGAAAGTAGAGCAAAGTATCACCAAGAGCCTGCAATTTTTCATCTTTATCCTCCCATCCAGAGCCCACCTTCTCATCTGCAAATCTAGAAAGCTGTTTTCTCCCTAGGCAACTTTTATTCAAAATAATTTGTTTAAAGTTACAATTATTTTGCATTGAATAATTTAAAATTATCTTTTAAACTAACAGATCAGCAAATTATCGGAAATGTTTTCAAAGTGACGTCTTATCATACTGCTTAAAAAGGACCACACTCCTCCATTTCTTGACACACTGAGGTGGAATATTGGAAGTAAAATCAGTACAGTGGTCTTAATACAGAGGTACGCTGTCAGACATGACTTATGATACTTAGGCATCCCGAAAAATATGGTTTATGGTTGGGTTTTATTTCAGGTTCTCTCTGCTTGTCATTGTCTTCGTCTATTTTGCAATCGTGCAATAGCCTCATCCAGAGAAATACAAAGGAATTGTGTCTAATGGAATGCAATCAGTTATTGCCCTGTAAATATCGACCAGTTCTGCCAGTTTTGTAACTGTTTATAAATCCATTTCAACATTCCTGATGGTCTACACATTTGTGAGACTGTGAATTCTTTTTACCCATTGTAACATCTTCTTTTTTTTTTTTTTTTTTTTTTTTGCGGTTACACAGGCCTCTCACTGCTGTGGCCTCTCCCGTGGCGGAGCACAGGACGCGCAGGCTCAGCGGCCATGGCTCACGGGCCCAGCCGCTCCGCGGCACGCGGGATCCTCCCGGACCGGGGCACGAACCCGCGTCCCCTGCATCGGCAGGCGGACTCTCAACCACTGCGCCACCGGGGAAGCCCCCCATTGTAACATCTTAACTGATTCTATCATTAATAGAGTTAAATAAAACCTTTGAAACAGGTTAACTTTATATTTGTGAGTCATGATTTACCTGTTTTGAAAAAAATGGTCTTTTAAGAGGCCTTTAGTCTAAAAGTATTAGTCTGACCTTAGGAGGACAAATGAGTAGGGAGAGGTGGGTAGGGATGTGAAGGTTTTTTAAAAAGTGTACATGAAGTTTTTTTCTGGCCCACTCAATTTCCAAAACCTAAATTTACCTTCCACTCCTAGGATGGTGATGGAACTGAGCATCGGGACAGGGGGAAGCACTCATTTAGGAGAAAGGGGTGGGGTAGGGCTGGGGGCTTGGTTTAAGTGCAATACCAGGCAAGCAGGGAAGGGCTGAAGGAGAGAGAATTCAGATACCCCCCCCACATTTGTATTGCTGAGGCAAATTCCTTCTTTAGGGATCCCAGCCTCTTTTCCCTGCATCCTTCATTCCTATCTGCTCTCTTTAAGGCCATATGTTAAAGCCAGGCCCTTGATATGACTGCTGGAAGATTAATACAATTGTTTGACACAGCCAGGATATTAGCACAGCATTCAAATATGTGCAGCTTTCCTTTTATCTCTCTCTCTCTTTTATTTTTTTTGCAGTCAGACTGAGGCCTCTTAATCCCTTCAGCTGCTACTCAGAGGAAGGGAGTCAAGCCAGTGTTCTAGCCACACCAAACTCCAAAATAATTGGTTAGATATGGCACTTTGCCTGATCAGCGCTGCAGCTGGAGAACACAGAATGCCTTCCTTGGCCTGAGGATGGATACACTGTCTGCCTCACCGAAGAGGGATGAAGAGAAGTCCCAGTACTATCTGATCGGCTCCTGCCCTTGCCTCAGCTCTCCCTTGGGATAACAAAACCCATCAGGGTGTTTATGCAGAGTGGACTTTTATTTCTACATTCCCTTCTCCAGTCCTCCCGGTCTGTCTTCTTTCTCTTCTGTCCCCTTGGTTAAACTTCCCTCTTCCCTACCAGTCCCTCCTCACCACATGCTTCGATGTAATCCAGAAACAATTACCAACCTTTCTGGGCAGTATTTTATGGTGGTTAAGAATGAGAGCCCTGGGGTCAGACAGGCCTCGGTTTCTAACTGCAGTGCCACTTAGCACCTACCTGTGTGGCCTTGGGAAGTCAGTCAAAAGCTCTAACCATCAGTTTTTCCATCTGTAAAAATGATACAGGGACAATAATATCTACTTTATCGGGCAGCTGTGAAGAGGAAATGAGGCAATGGAGTGAAGCTCAGTGTTGGACACAGTCATCTGTTATGACTGTAACCTTCTTCTCAGTTTCCAGTCTCCTATTTCCTATTTTCCCTCTGTTTCTAGTGTACTTCTATTTCCTATTTTCTTTACTTTTTTTTTTTTTTTTTGCGGTACGCGGGCCTCAGCTCCGGATGCACAGGGCCCAGCCGCTCCGCGGCATGTGGGATCCCCCCGGACCGGGGCACGAACCCGTGCCCCCTGCATCGGCAGGCAGACTCCCAACCAGGGAAGCCCAATTTCCTATTTTCTTATTTGTAGGTAGTACTTCACATTTTTCCCCTCAGTCCAACATAGATACTGATGAGGTTCAAGACATGCTATCCCCAAATATGACACCTTGGCATATGGAACAGTTTTTTTTTTTCATTTTTTATTTTATTTAATTTATTTTTGGCTGCACTGGGCTTTCATTGCTGTGCGCGGGTTTTTCTCTAGTTGCGGCGAGCGGGGGCTACTCTTCTTTGCGTGCGCGGGCCTCTCATTGTGGTGACTTTTCTTGTTGCGGAGCACGGGCTCTAGGTGTGTGGGCTTCAGTAGTTGTGGCTCATGGCCTCAGTAGTTGTGGCTCACGGGCTTAGTTGCACCGAGGCATGTGGGATCTTCCAGGACCAGGGCTTGAACCCGTGTCCCCTGTATTGGCAGGCGGATTCTTAACCACTGCGCCACCAGGGAAGCCCTGGAATAGTTTAAACTGAAGAAATATGAGAAACAAAAGGTACAGGAAGGATTTCTGACCTTCCCCTGAGTCAGGACATGAGATCCTCATGTGAGACGTGCCCTCTCCATACCCTTAGGAAAGGAGCATCTTTATCTCCAAAGAAGGAGGGATGCTGAGAGGAATCTGAATGAACAGGCCTTGCTAAGTTTCCCCCAATTTACCACCCTTAGCACATACCCCTTTTGTCCTATCACATTTCTTGATGACTCTCCACTTTTCATGAAACCTAGTACACATAAAAATACTCAGGTGGTGCAGTGGTTGAGAGTCTGCCTGCCGATGCAGGGGACACGGGTTCGTGCCGCAGTCCGGGAGGATCCCACATGCTGCGGAGCGGCTGGGCCCGTGGGCCATGGCCACTGGGCCTGTGCGTCTGGAGTCTGTGCTCCGCGACGGGAGAGGCCACGGCAGTGAGAGGCCCGCGTACCACAAAAAACAAAACAAAAAAACCCAAAAAATCTCAGGTTTAACTATTTCCTCGGGTCTTTATTTTCTTATGAAAGCTCCCATGTCATGTAAAACTTTTATTTAAAAATGTGTATGCCTTGCCCCTGTTAACCTGTCTTTTGTTATAAGTGCCCCAGCTGAGACTTTAGAAGAGGAAGAAATGATATTTTTTTCCTCCCCTACATTAGCAAATCAATGACAGTGGTCACATGTACCGTATTTTTTTATTACAAGCAATTTCAGTTTCTTCATCTGTGATCTGCGGAGAAACACCATCAGTAAACCATTGTAAGGCTGTTGTAAGAATTAAACAAGATAATGTATATAAGTGCCTAGCGCAGTGCCTGGCTCCTAGTAAGAGCTCAGGAACTGTGTTATATCTTACTTTATTAATCCTTTCATTAGGGTGTATTATGAAATAATTCACATAACTAACATAATGCTTTGTTGAAAAGTAGGGAATTCTTGGGCTTGCAGCTAGTTTAATGATCACTGGCTCTAATCAGAGAGCTCGTTTGATGATATTATTTGTAATTAGTTTAGATATCATTTTGGACTTATGTTTCATCCTAAAAGAAAACATTAGCTGAAAGATACCACTCTGAGCAACAAAATAATGGTTTCCTACTCTTACAGTAAAGCTACATTATGCTCATTCCTTCCTTTCCAAAGGGGGACATTTTGACCCTGTGATAATGTTTTACTTAAAGGAGTTTATTTTATTTTACATCAAATGATTCATGTAGATGAGTTCATTTCTTGTGATGAAGATGGAAACGAAGTAGCTGAGCTTCTTGCTGTAATCTCACTGACTTGCTGTAATCCAGCTAGAAAATACAACAATTGTCTGGCTCAGAAAAAAAAAAACACAAAAAACGAGCTTTCCCAAAGAAATTCTGTTTGGGCATTCTCTTCAGTTTGATGAATGAGTTGTTTACTGAGCTTGAGAAAGTGTAAAAAGGAAGAAATGGCCTTTTAAAAAAAAATTTACTTATTTGTTTTTGGCTGCTTTGGGTATTCACTGCTGTGCACGGGCTTTCTCTAGTTGCAGCGAGTGGGGGCTACTCTTCGTTGAGGTGCACAGGCTTCTCATTGCGGTGGCTTCTCTTGTTGTGGAGCACGGGCTCTAGGCACGCGGGCTTCAGTAGTTGTGGCTCGCGGGCTTCAGTAGTTGTGGCTCGCGGGCTCTAGAGCGCAGGCTCAGTAGTTGTGGCGCATGGGCTTAGTTGCTCTGCGGTATGTGGGATCTTCCTGGACTAGGGCTCGAACCTATGTCCCCTGCATTGGCAGGTGGATTCTTAAATACTGCGCCACCAGGGAAGTCCTGAAATGGTCATTTTCAAGAAAATTATTGAAGTGCACTCAGTGAATTTGAGCAGATTGCATTTGACGTGGCTTGAAAATAGACGTAGTTTTTAACAAATCAAGCTTTTGTTTAATTAAGACTGAAATAAAATGAGTGAATATTCTTGTAAATAATCTAATAAAACGTTAAAATGAAGAGACACTCTCCACAGTCATCTCCATGCCTGCCCGTGTTCTGGGGGATAGAATACATTTCTGAGGAAATCTGAGAATACCACTTTTATACTGTGTTTGGTATATTATAATTCCTCTTAAGAGATAAAAAGTTTTAGGTGTGTGCTGAAGTTCCCCCTTCCTTATTCAATCTCTCAAAAACCAAAAAGCAAACCAAGGAGAAACGCTATGCTTATACATGAAATATCATTCCAGAGCAAGGCATCTCTCCCAGACAAGGAAGGAAGAATTTAGTCATTTTACTATCTTCTAAGTTTTTCCATCTTCTTGGTTGGTGCATGTAAAGAACTGAATTAAGTACATTGTGTGTGTGAGTGTGTTGATAATGATAAAATCACCCCAGAGGTGAATGGTTTTATTTTGAATAGAGTTAATGAAATGAAAGCCCATATGGGGCAGAATGACAATCAAACAGAAGGGTCATGTTTAGTATTATCTATACAGTTGGGTAATAGAATAAACAATTTGTTTACACTTAGTATTTCCCATAAAGTAACCAAACAATTGATTTGAATAAGCTCTTATTTCCTGAACTTGCTGATGGTTTGGTATTAAGGAGAAAACCACCATTTCTTCTAAAGGGTAAGCTGTGTTTTTAGATATTACTTTCCTAATGAATTCTTGCCTGATCTCTACAAGCCTATCCCCCAACTTATTTCAGGGTCCCTGCTCTACACTCTTCACACAGAATTTTTAGTTATATATTTGAATGCTTATTTGATGAATGTCTCTCCTCCACCAGAATGTAGTTTTGCTTACCTTATACTCCCAGAACCTAGCACAGTGCCAGGCAGAGAATAGAGCTCAATAATATTTATTGACTAGAAGAACAGCTATTCAGTGGGTTTTGATAAAAGGCATTCATGCTCACGGGCATCGCAGCAACTATCATTTATTTATATTTGTCTGAGAAGGCCAAGGTGAGTTTGAGAAGGAAATTTAAGCTCTTAATTACCATCAAATCCATTAGGTCTTGTTCTCAGTTCCTTGTCTTATTAAAGGTGTTAAAAGAATGTTGAATCCCACTCCTTAGAGATGTATTAAATCTGTCTGGCCAATTAATTAGACCAGGACTTTTTTTTTTTTTTTTTTGCGGTACACAGGCCTCTCACTCTTGTGGCCTCTCCCATTGCGGAGCACAGGCTCCGGACGCACAGGCTCAGCGGCCATGGCTCACGGGCTTAGTGGCTCCGCGGCATGTGGGATCTTCCCAGACCGGGGCATGAACCTGTGTCCCTTGCATCGGCAGGCAGACTCTCAACCACTGCGCCACCAGGGAAGCCCCAGACCAGGACTTTTAAATGACAACAGGTCCCACTTACAGGGAAAGATGATGAAGTTTTTCTCTAAACTATTATCAGGAGCAAATTACTTCACTATAAACCAGTTGTCTAATAATGTATTACTTATAATTAAGGCCAGTTTACCTAATACATGAGGAAGCAAATACCAAGCACACCTAAGTATATAATACCTTTTAACACATTACAGTAATACGGTAACATCTCCTGAGTACTTGTTAAGTACGCTACAGTGCTAAGCAACTTTACATGTATTTTCACATTTCATTTTCACAACAACCCTGTGAGGTACTATTATTATTTCTATAAGGCGAAGAGAGGTTGGGCAGTTAGCAAAAGTGGTGAAGCCCAGGCAAGACTTCTGGGTCTGTCTGACTTCAGGGACTTCCTTCTTAATCCTTGTACACAACGTCTCTGTAGTAATCATCTGTTAATGTGTTCATCTCCCTTGCTTAACGTGACAGCCTCAAGGGCAAGGTCTAAGTTTTACTCATCCTTGTATCTCAAGTACAGAATAGAGTGCAGGAAACATAATAGGTGCTCAATAAAAGTTTAGTGAATGAAAGAGGAAGTACTTTCTTTTTTTGTTTTTTTTTTTGCGGTACTCGGGCCTCTCACTGTTGTGGCCTCTCCCGTTGCGGAGCACAGGCTCCAGACACGCAGGCTCAGTGGTCATGGCTCACGGGCCCAGCTGCTCCGAGGCATGTGGAATCCTCCCGGACCGGGTCACAAACCCGTGTCCCCTGCATCAGCAGGCGGACTCTCAACCACTGCGCCACCAGGGAAGCCCCAGGAAGTACTTTCTCATCCTCAAAACTATAGTATGTTTAGTATAGTTTTAGTGTCAAACATAGTTAACTATATAATGTGAATAAATAAAATACACAAATCAAACAAATACTTATGTAATAAAACAAATAATATATGAATATATCTTACTGTTTTTGTTAAATTAGTAATCCATATTTTATGTTGAAGCATACGACATTGTCAAGGTCAAAAAACAGCATTTTTATATGGTATAACTTCATAAAAAAAAAAACCTATGTCAACTCTTAGCTACATAATTAAGCAGAATGCTCCATTACCAGATGTTTTCCACTGAAACAGAGGTTTATCATTATAAACTGCCAAAGAGAAAGTTTTATGAAAAATTAAGGGTGTCATATCTATAAGCACTTTCTTCTAGGTCTAATGATCTAATTTCATATACAAATTATTTTTCATGCCCTTAGGTCCTAATGAAAATTAACCCAGCACATATTACACTTGGCTTTGATTCTCTCTTTTCTAAGCTGCCAGGTTGCATACCTCCTTGCAGAAGTCCTTCTTCATGAAGTTCTCCCTTTTTAGTATTAACTCTGCCTTTATCCCAAGCCCTGATGCACCCCCTAGTGTTCCTCAAACACTTCTATAATTATTGTATCTGTTTATAATGATCACTTTTTGTTGAATGCTGGGGTCTGTTATACGCGATTGTGTAAAGCATTTATAATGGAGGAACTATACTGAAAGGGAGCAGAATATGCCACCCCCAAATATGCCACTTTGGCATATTAATATTTTGAATTAAAATTACTTGAGAAACAGTTGGTACAAGAAGGACATTCTGACCCTCCTTTGTCCTCCTGAAAGCAGAAAATAAAGTTCCTATGTGAAAGGTACCCTCCCAGTATCAGGAGGGTAGAAGATATCCTTATCACCAGAAATAGGGAATTTAGGGCCAAGAAGGCAGTATAAACAAATGTTACTTCTTCACTAATTTACTACCCCAAACCCAAACTTCTTTGTACTGTCAATTCTTCACAAATTTGTTGTTTCTTTGTCTAAAAGGTATGAAATCTGCCTGCCTTGGTTACTTCTTTGAATCTCTTATTATATGGACTCCCGTACACATGACATTAAATTTTTCTCCTGTTAACCAGTTTGATGCTAATTTAATTATTACACCAGCCAAAGAAATTAGAAGGGAAGAAGGGAAAAGTTTTCCACCCCTACAATACCCAACTGATTTGGTTATTATACTAAGTGACTGGCTGGTTGACCATGGACTGTTCTTAAATAACTTTTTTGTTTCTTGCATAAAAAGAAACACAAAATTAGAACTTCAGAGAGTAACCCTTGAGGGCTTTCAAAGCACACAGCGAACCTTTGCTTCTGCATGATTCCTGAGTGAAGACTATGACCTCTCCTTACTGAATTCTTCATATGCTAAATTTTATGAAATAAATTACTTTCTTGGTTTCACCATGCTTTGAACTTTGCATCTAGTGATTGCATTTTTGTCAGCAGTACCAACAAGGTGTCATGTTTTTGGTGTTCTAACTTAGTCCATCTAACCCCCTGGTGGGCCTGAATTCTTTTTCTACTCTACTTCAGTCTTCAGTTTAAAAGCTACACCCTGGGACTTCCCTGGCGGCGCAGTGGTTAAGAATCCACCTGCCAATGCAGGGGATACTGGTTCAAGCCCTGGTCTGGGAAGATCCCACATGCCGCGGAGCAACTAAGCCTGTGCGCCACAACTACGGAGCCTGGGCTCTAGAGCCTGCGAGCCACAACTACTGAGCCCATGTGCCACAACTACTGAAGCCTGCGCACCTAGAGCCCGTGCTCCGCAACAAGAGAAGCCACTGCAATGAGAAGCCTGCACACCACAACGAAGAGTAGCCCCGGCTTGCCGCAACTAGAGAAAGCCTGCGCGCAGCAACGAAGACCCAATGCAACCAAAAATAAATAAAAATAAATAAATAAAGACTCCGAGCTCCCAATGCAGGGGCCCCCAGTGAGGGGGGCCCAGGTTCAATCCCTGGTCAGGGAACTAGATCCCGCATGCCTCAATAAAGATCCCATGTGCTGCAACTAAAGACCCGGCACAGCCAAATAAATAAATAATTTTTTAAATTAAAAAATACAATTAAAAAAATAAAAACTACACCCCAAGCAAAGTCCACTTGAGAATTTCTTGGTCCTAGTTGGGTTAGCCTGGCTTTGAGTTGCACCTATATTATCTGGCTTGGTTAAATTCTGAAATACTGTATGTATATCAGCAACACTGGTATTACAGGTTTTCAGGACACAATGAGAACCTTCAATGCAGAATTTAATTAGGCATGGATTTCCTAGAGAACAGAAATAACACAGTGAAAACTGTAAAGTGCTATGTAAGTATATTTTTATTGTAACCTGAAAATCTCCCCTGTTGACAGTGGGCACAAATGGGGTAGTATTTAGAATTTTAATTCAGGATTCATTAAGGTGTCCCCATTGGCTGATGTGATATCCACTATGTTTGCCCAATAAAGAGATCATACTTGAGAAGAGTTCACTGAAAAGTATTTCCAGGGCCTCCAGAAGATGCATTACATGTGTCTGTAGACACGTTTGCTCCTCTTGGGTACCACGACTCCATCAGGTGTGCTGCCAGAGTGCTGGCTACTCGCCTTGTCAAAGCTGGCTAGAGACTGGGGATGAAGTGAGGGCAGTGGGCTCAATTCGCTTCCATTATATAGATTTTTTTTTTGTTAGAGGAGACCCAAAATAGGCCTGCTTGTGCCCTGATGTTTTAGTGGAAACAACTCTGCATTTTTCTTTTTTTTTTTTTGCGGTACGCGGGCCTCTCACTGCTGTGGCCTCTCCCGTTGTGGAGCACAGGCTCTGGACGCGCAGGCTCAGCGGCCATGGCTCACGGGCCCACCCGCTCCACAGCATGTGGGATCTTCCCAGGCCGGGGCACGAACCCGCGTCCCCTGCATCGGCAGGCGGACTCTCAACCACTGTGCCACCAGGGGAGCCCAGTTTTAAAACTTTTTAGTTTAATAACTTAATTATGTCTCCCAGGCAGCCCAACTCTAAGCTTACTGAGGGCAAGAACTTTCCATTAAAATCCTTGTGTCCTCTCCTAGCAAATCAGCTGATGGTTCAATATTTGCTTGACTGAATGTGATATGTAAGATGGTTTCTCTTAGTTAAGGATAAACAAACAACTTCCTTCACCACCCCCAAAATGGAAAATAGCAAACCTCCAAAACAAAACAAAACAAACTTCCAAAACAAAACAAAACAAAATTTAAATCATTCAGAAAGCCCTAACATACCTTCTTTATTTGCTGTGATAAATTCCTTTATCACAAGCAAATTCTTTATTTGTGCTCATCCTGCAAAGACTTGCTGTGTGCAGTGTTTCACACACTCGAGTTCACATGGGCTGGTTGATTGTGTTTGCTGAACAAGGGGCCAATGAGACTAAGGTTGGATGGTTGGCTCTTGCCTGGGTCAGTGTGCTTCACACAGAGAGAAACTCTTCCAGAGGCAAAGCCGGCGTCTATTTAACCCCTGCCCTTCTACCTTCTAATGAATCATCTTGCCCATTATATCCATTAGGCTGAAGGTTGGACTTGCAAATAATTTCTAGCAAAAAGTTTGTGCCTGACTTATATTTACTTTGTTCCAACTGACACCAGTTTCTTTAACAATGAAGAGCATTTTTCATCTTATTTGAGTATCTTGGAATAATCAGAACATACTATGATAACTGAAGAATATGAAAACATAGAATCTGAATAAAAGATTTGTCTCACCAAATAATTATTAGGCACCCACTGTATGTGCTAGGAACCCATTATATATATCACACTGAGCAATGACTTAGTAAGCAGAGGTTGAAAAAAGGGGAAGGGGGTGAGATTGGAGTACTGGAAGGAACCTTGCCCGTCAGGTTTATTTAAGAGGAAAGGAAACTGAGGCCCATGAAGTTTTCTCTGCCTCAAGCCATGAAACAAGATAGAGGCATAGTTGGGATTAAACTCTGGGGTGACAGACAGAAGCAAAATAGCAAATATAAAGATATTGTGGAACCACAGATTGGGGGCATGTTTGGAAATTGTCCAATTTAAGATAATGCGTTACTAACCTTCATTTAGCTACTTATGCTTTTTCTATCTTTAAAATTTTTATACTATCAGTTTTTATTGTGGTCTTGGCTTTTACTACTTTCATTAGAAGTTTAATGAGGCAGTGGGGGTGGGGGAGGGATGGATTGGGAGTTTGGAATTAGCAGATGCAAACTTTTATATGTAGGATGGATAAACAACAAGGTCCTACTGTAGAGCACAGGGAACTATATTCAATAGCTTGTGATAAACCGTAATGGAAAAGAATATGAAAAAGAATATATACATGTATAACTGAGTCACTTTGCTGTACAGTAGAAATTAAAAACAAGGGGACTTCCTTGGTGGTACAGTGGTTGAGAATCCGCCTGCCAATGCAGGGGACATGGGTTCGATCCCTGGTCTGGGAAGATCCCACATGCCACGGAGCAGCTAAGCCTGTGAACCACCGACTACTGAGCGTGCGCTCTAGAGCCCGCAAGGCACAACTACTGAGCCCGCATGCCGCAACTACTGAAGCCTGCGCACCTAGAGCACGTGCTCCACAACAAGAGAAGCCACTGCAATAAGAAGCCCACGCACCACAACGAAGAGTAGCCCCTGCTCGCCACAACTAGAGAAAGCCCACGTGCAGCAACGCAGCCAAAAATAAATAAATAAATGAACTTAAAAGAAAAAAAAAAGAAATTAGACACAACATTGTAAGACAGCTATACTTCAATAAATTTTCTTTTTAAAAAAGAAGTTTTATGAGGCAGGAACCTTTACTAAGTTAAATACCACCAAAGAAACCAGGTGAATTAGAACTGAAGACCCCCAACCAGATTGAGGGTTTAACTTTTTGTGGTTTATATGAAAATTGAGACCTGAAGAAAAAAATAGATGGGACTTTTCAAGATTTTAAAGTTTTAAAATTATACAAGTAATGGACTATTAGAGAAAATTTGGGGAAAAAAGAAGAGCTATATCATCTGAAGGGGTCCAGCACATGCTACTGTGGCATAAAAATTATTTTGAGCAGAAGGCATTTGAGGTCCCAAAAGAACTCAATTGTCATAAATCCCCTCCCCAGGAGCAACAAGAAAAGGTTGACTCATCACCGTAGATGAGAAGTCTCCGCATCATATCTAAACAGACAATGTCACAAAAACTATCACATCGCCTATCTATTCTCCTAAAGCCCATTTATATTTCTAAAAAGTCATTTGTTTTCCCATAAGTCCCCTTTCTCCCCCTCCCCTTCCCTTATTAAGAAGTCACTTGTTTTCCTCTAAGTATCCTTCTCTCTCTTCCCTCCCCCTTAAGATGGTATATAAGCTCCAAATTCTAGCCTTCCCTTTGAGTCACATTTTTCTGTGAACTCCCCTATGTATGTTCATAAAAATACATGATTAAATTTTGTGTTATCTCTTGCTAATCTGTCATTCGTTAGTTTAATTCACAGGCCTTCAGAAACGGAACTTAAGAGGACAGAGTAAAAGTTTTTCCTCCCTGATATACCATCAGTTCACTATCAGCTTAACACAACCATTTTCAATTTTGCATATTTTTCTTCAATTTTTTTCAACTCCATTTACTTTTTCACATAATTATAATTATTGTTAGTATTATGAGTACTCATCCATGATGCTACATATCCCTCCAAATTATAACTTAATGACTACTAAATATTTCCATTAAGATAATATACAAGATGTTTCTTAACTAGCTTTCTGGTGCAACCATAGATTTGGGTTGCACTAGAAAGCTATTTGTTGCATATTTGTTGGATATTTAGATAGCTTCTGACTTTTTAAAATTATAAGCAATTTGGAAGAAATCTTTTAGCATAAAACTTTTTCTTCTTTTAAAATTACTTCCATGAGTTAGCTTCAACTGCTGTAGCCTTTGAAAGGGGAATGTTGGGTTAAATAGCTATCTCTCGGGGAGATGACAGTGGTAAAGTAACACAGAAAATGTATGACATTCTTTTATAAACTAAAGGACTTAAGTCTTGGGTAAAATCATAAATAAAGGCCGTGAAAAAACTTAAAAATCATTTAGTGTTCGGAAGAAGTGCAAACATGATGAGAATTATTTAGAAAGAGGAATTATTTGAACTAGGTAATTTGAGATTCAAGAGCAGTCCCTTGAATTTTTCACGAAACAAAACAAAACATACTAGTGGATTAATTTAGCAACAAGTCTGTGGAAGCTTGGGTGAATGAGTTTTTTTTTTAAGTGAGAAGGGCCAATTTAAGAGAATAATTGCTGGTGAAAGTTCCGTTATCAAATTTTCATTTGGTTTTCACTAGCTTTCATTTGGAGGGAAGGGTAAACTATCAGACAAAAAATAATTGGTACTCCCAGTTATCTGACTACCAAAAGAACAGTCAAGTTAGCTGAACCTTTTCTTCCAAGTACTTGCCTTCAATTAGCCATTTGTCCTTCATTAGATGAGCCCAGATACCAATTATTCTAACAGGCAGTTGATTAGGAGATTTCAAAAAACGCAGCAACAACAAAGAAATGTTTGTTTTGAAGAGCCACAAGCTATTCATTTTAAAAAGACAGGAGAAAACCAAGCCACATTACAACTCAATTTAGAACTTTTTTCCTGCCTTGTAATTGAAGGAGGGCAAAGTCAGTTTTCATCTTGAGCACCATTTCCTCCTACTGGATTTCACTACAGTGGGCTTTCCACTAATGATGTTTGACATTTCCAAGTCAAGACTACATTTATGAGTTGTAATTTGCTAGGTAAAAGCTGAGGAAATGACTGAAAGTTCATTGTGCCCTCCCAACCCCTACCCTACCAACCTCCTCCTGTTCTCTCAGTGTTTTAGATTTAATCACAGCCGTTGTAAACCCTGTTACACTCTTCCTAAACACTTTTGACAGGACCAAAAATATGAATCTGCACAGAGAGCTTTTCATAAACTATCAGGAGTCCTTTTCCTTTTTTGCCAGCTGGTAGTTAGTCCAAATACCGCTTTATAAATAAATCATCTGCAGGCATCCTCATCAGGTCAGTTCCAAACGCGGCAGTTCAAAGAAAACAAGAAAGCACTTACCGGTTAACTTTCTGCGAGGAGAGAAGCTTTTCTGATGTGTGGTGTAACCTCCCTGCTCCAGAATGAAATGGAGGGTGGTTTTCAGAACAGCTACGTTGGACACTTCTCCCAGCCTCCTCGTTTGGCTTTTATCATGACACTGTAGAGAAGAATGATGTTGGGTTTCACTTGAACGTGGTTCTTCCCTTCCTATCCTACCCTCCATAAAAATTCATCATGTATTCCAGGAGAAAAGTAAGCAATGAACACATTGCACAAATTCTTTTACTCAGCGTGTACACGTGTGTAACTGAGGTTTGTTTTTTGAATAGAAATCATTACTGTTGGCTGCAGTGCCGCAGGCTGAAAACCAGTGATGGGGGAGGCACCAATCCCTCCTTTGTTTGGGTGGACTTTTGCTTATGAAAAGTCAATTTAAATTTCATTCCAGACTTCCCTGGTGGCAGAGTGGTTAAGAATCTGCCTGCCAATGCAGAGGACACAGGTTCGAGCCCTGGTCTGGGAAGATCCCACATGCCGCAGAGCAACTAAGCCTGTGCACCGCAACTACTGAGCCTGTGCTCTAGAGCCCACGAGCCACAACTACTGAGCCCACGTACCACAACTACTGAAGCCCGTGTGCCTAGAGCCCGTGCTCCACAACAAGAGAAACCACCGCAATGAGAAGCCCTCGCACCGCAAAGAAGGGTAGCCCCGGCTCGCCGCAACTAGAGAAAGCCCATGCGCAGCAACGAAGACCCAATGCAGCCAAAAATAAATAAAAAAAATAAATTTATTTAAAAAAATTTCATTCCAACAATGGGATGAAAAGAACCTTAGAATGTCAAAGGAGAGCTCTTCAAATGCGCCAGGGCTCATTAGGAGAGAGATTTTATTTCCTGGGTTTCAGTGTATTTCTGATAGGGAAGAATCAAAATCACACCTTAGTTAGGTATGTTTTTTTTTTTTAATTTAATTTAATTTTTTTAGACAGCAGGTTCTTATTAGTTATCTATTTTATACATATTAGTGTATATATGTTAATCCCAATCACCCAATTCATCCCAGTTAAATATGTATTTTAATTTTTATTTCTTTACTTAGGTGGGTTGAGATTTTTCCAGGCTTTGAGGAAATTAAAGGTCTGATTCTTATCTCTCATCTTATCTGTGGCCCTGGCAGATGAGGGCATGTCTGTGTACCTGAAGCAGGACTCAGAATTCAGAAACTCACGGGGTGAGATGTGTGGAGGCTGACAGGAAGCCAGCCTTGATGCGGCTGACTTGTCCGTCTGCAAAGCTAATGTGATTTTCATAACGTCTAACATCAGCTTGAGAAACTGAACATTATTGAGTCATAAAACGTTGTTAAGCAAGCTAACTGAACACTGTTAGCTGAGCAGCCAGAACACACAATTTGCATTTGTCTGCTGTGAATGCTGAGGGCTTAGCAGAATGTGCCACTGCGAAATATGCCTCTTCGGAGAGTAAGAATTATTTTGAGCTGTTTATTTTAATGAACTGCAGGCATAGAAGAAGCTCTGAAAACAGAATAGAAGTTACCCATTTGTAAGGGAAATTTTACATTTGTAAAGAAAATTTACATGAGAAAAGGGGTCTGTATCAGGAAGACAGCTATTATACTTCTTCATCTGAGAGACTTATCTGCTTGACCCAGCCGCCTTTGTTTACGGAACATTCCTCTTTTCACCTTCTGGTGAATTGCCTTCCTGGACCTTTAAGCCCCAGACCCCATCCCTTTCCTTAGCTCAGGATGGAATATAATCCTCAATCTTCTGGCCACCTGTTAAGTGGGGCTCCTGTATGTATATAATTTAAAAAATTTTTCCTCTAGGGCTTCCCTGGTGGTGCAGTGGTTAAGAATCCGCCTGCCAATGCAGGGGACACGGGTTCGAGCCCTGGTTCGGGAAGATACCACATGCCGCAGAGCAACTGAGCCCGTGCACCACAACTACTGAGCCTGCGCTCTAGAGCCCATAAGCCACAACTACTGGGCTGCGTGCCACAGCTACTGAAGCCCGCATGCCTAGAGCACGTGCTCCGCAACAAGAGAAGCCACTGCAATGAGAAGCCCGTGCAACAAAACGAAGAGTAGCCCTTGCTTGCCACAACTAGAGAAAGCCCCCGCGCAGCAACGAAGACCCAACACAGCCAGAAATAAATTAATTAATTAAAAAAAATTTTTTTCCCTCTATTATTCTGTCTTTTTTACGGGGTGGGAGTGGGGTACTTAGCCAGGAACAATGAAAGGTAGAAGGAAAATTATTTTTCCTCCTCTAAAAGACAAAGTCTAGAAAATCGAAAGCAGCAATCTCCACTGAGGGTGGGGTGGGAGCAGATCGGAATAACCCTGGGGGAGGGAGTGGGTACGCTTTTTCAAATTACAAACATCCCTCAGCACCATAAGGATGTATACTCTCCCACGTTTGCCCCTAGTCCCTTGATTCCACAGAAATAATCACTATTAATAAACAGGGCGTATCTTTTGTCAGTGTTATCTGAGTTGGTGAAGGAGGTCATAGTAAACCATCTGCTGGAGGTGATATCCAGTCACCAGTTCCCACCCCTTGGCATCAGCTATATTAGTATTTACCGAGTTATATGCTGTCTTCTGTAATCACACAAAAGCACAATTTCATCTATAAAAGACATTTTTGAGGAGAATTTCAGGAAGTTTTGGTTACTTTATATGGTTTTGGGTTTATTTTCCGGTAGTGGAGTGAGAAGCATTGAGCAGCAAAGGACAGAGAAAGAAGACAAAAGAAATGACATTTCACAAGCATTTACTGTGTGCCAAGCATAGTTTAAACACAGCCCACCCTGAAACCCAGGAAAATATGTCAGCCTTTTTATTTTTACGTTTTACCTACCACCTAAAACAACCGAGTTGTAACAGAAGTTTATTTAGCTTTGAAATTGGTCCCCCCAAATCAAGGACATTAAATAAAATCTCTCTCCTAATCAGCCCTATAGTCTATAGTCTGCTATGTGTCTGAGGAGCTCCCTCTGACATCCTAAGGTTTGCCTTATAGTCGATCCTTTATTCAAAAGTAGTTAAAGCTGAAGTGCTCAGGTGTGCTAGACATAACATACTTGCGTTGGTTAAGCTGGTGAGTCTGTTCATTCGAGGTCTGTTAAGGGAACCTCTCCTGTAAATTGCAGAGGTGGAGTTCAGTCCTGAGCATTCTGACTCCAAACACCATGCTCTTAAGACACGTAACTCTTAGACTGTGCAGCTCTCTGTGAGAGGAGATGTTTCCGGAATTGAGAGACTAGGAGGAAGGGGCAGGAATGACTTCTGCCAAATGAAAGGCTTTCAGGACCATTCCAGCACGTTCTAAATCACTGCAAGTTCTCTGAAGCCTCGTGTGGTCAGGGTTTCAAGGGGTTTTTCCAGAGGGGCACATGTGTATAAGCAGGTCTATAGGGCCAGCTGGGCTCAGAGGGGAAGATACACAGTGCCTCTATCATATTGTTTTGGGGAATGGGATCTTTCTCTAAAAATAGCTTTTCTCCACTGATGCTAGAAATTTCACTGTTAGAAAATTGTTCTTTTGAAGAAATTCCATTTTATTTTATTATTGATTTAATTTTTGGCTGCATTGGGTCTTCGTTGCTGCATGTAGGCTTTCTCTAGTTGTGGCAAGCAGGGGCTACTCTTTGCTGCGGTGCATGGGATTCTCATGGCGGTGGTTTCTCTTGTTGCAGAGCACAGGCTCCAGGTGCGCAGGCTTCAGTAGTTGTGGCTTGCGGGCTCTAGAGCGCAGGCTCAGTAGTTGTGGCACACGGGCTTAGTTGCTCCGCAGCATGTGGGATCTTCCCGGACCAGGGATCAAACCCATGTCCCCTGCATTGGCAGGCGGGTTCTTAACCACTGCACCACCAGGGAAGTCCCGAGGTTCCATTTTAAAAGACAGGCTTTCTATTAATCAAGTGAAGCTCTAGTAGTTAGAATGGACTGGGTAATTTTAAGATGATCATCCCCTCTCCCTACTCCAACCCCTCCAGAAAAAATTGGGGTCAGCAACTTGGCCTCCCATCTTACGATATGATCAAGAATATCTTTATTCTTTTCTTTTCTTGTTTGATGTTAAAATAGCACACTTGCCCCAAACACCTGAATACTCTGATGATAGAAATTTCAGAAATAGACACTTGGGAGAATATAATCAGGTCATATTGGTTTTTGTTAATGGTCATTTGTAGCCTTTTTGTTGTTGTTTGCAAAAAGAAAAAAAGAAGAAGAAATTGACCCAGAACATAACACTAGAAAAGAGATAATATGATACAGATGGACATTTTCTTTTAAAAGAAACTAATTTGTGAAAAAGGGAAAGACTTCACTTCTTTTGAGTTTTTTTCCTCTTATACAGGGAGATGACTGCCTTCATGTGTAAATGCCCTTCTTAGGCCTGTTTCTTTGTGGTAGACAGAGTCAGAGGTTAGACTTTGGGGTCTTTACTGGGTTAACAGTAAGGCTTGGGACCATGCAAAGCTTTTCCTCGGGACTCACAGTTGCAGACTCTGGTGTTTCTGGGAGGTCACATAGAGAAGCCATGCCCACCTGGCCATACGGGGCAGCTTCCATGCAACTTAAACCAGAGAATTCTTAATGGGCACAGAGGACAAAGGCTTCATCAAATTCTTGCTTTAAATTCTGTTTGGCCCCTGCAGGAACCCAACCTTGAGAATACTTAGAAATTCTGTTAAAGGATTTAGCAAATAGCTTTTTAATTAAGATACACAAAGCTTTAATTCCCTGTGGAAAAGGGGGGGGCGGGTAACAGCTTCTATTGTTTTTCATTTGAAAAAAACCTTCTCTTTTAATATGCCAAATGCCAAATCAAATGAAATCTACATACAGGGATTTAGAATGATGTTCTTAACTATCAATCTCAGATGCTCAGGGCCTGAAACTTTTGGAGGCTAATAAAACACTCACCTCTCAGAAGGTGCCCATGCAGTGCAGCGGCAGGGAGGCTGGTGGGCAAAGGCTTCCGGGCTCTGTGCTCTGAATCTTTGTGGTAAAATAATTTCTCCGGGAGAACTGGCCGCAGCTACCTCGAGTCTTGGAAGAAATATTTCCTCTTTTTGTAACCAAGGGAGGTAAATAATCTTTTAACTTATTGCCCTAGGGGGAAAAAAAATGCGGTTTGCCAGTGGTTAAATAAATCTGGTGTATGTCTCTTAGTTAACAGGCATCTGGGTGACACCATCCTTGGCTCTGACGCGAGAGAAAGGAGGGCTCTGGACGTTCAGACTCTTTACTCTAATTATGCTGCTTTTCTTGTTAAGCTGCAGATTATGGATATGATGTAAGTGTATCCGGATTTTTCTAAAATGTCACATTTGGGGAAAGGAAAAGGATCGAAGAATAAAGCGTATTTTCTTGGCTTCTGTAACTGGTTCAATCACTGCTTGCGTTTTTCATTAGGAAATTGGTAGCCTGCGAGCGTACTGCAGCTGCAGATGTGTTTTGTTTGCAGTGCACAGTGTTTTCTAGAGTTTGAATTAATTTCCATCATTTAAAAATCAAAAGATCTTACACAGACATCAGATTGTTGGCTCCTCATGAAAAAATTCCCGGATCAGGGTAACCATGGGCCTGCATCCCACAAGGATACATTTGGATGAGGCTGAGTAGGGGCCGCGCCTCATGCCACCTGGCCACTTCCGGCAGGGCGTTTCTTTCCATGTCGACACTTTTCTCCCCTGCCTCACTCACTCACTCATGGACCACATTCATCTGGATCTTCTGGGAGTCTGCACTTGCAGCCCTCATGTCCCTTTCTGATTCTTTTCCTCTTGAGTTTCTTCAGTTTAGGACAATTGCGTACACAGAAAGGTAAGTCATTGGGCAATCATTTTTATTGCATAAGGAATTTTAGGTTTGGTCACTTAAAAAATATGAATTCCCAGTGCTTCCCTTCTAAAACCTGACTGCATTATAAAGTATGATTAAATCAACAAAACCGGCTTCAACTAGCTTAACTATGGAACACTGGTGGGTGAAAAGGAAGAGCAATGGAAGAGATCTGCCCCGTGCAGACAATAATAGAGAGCTCTGTCTTTAGTGAATTTTAAACCAGTAATAAAACCAACTAAAGCCCTTCTGCTTTTTGTGATCACTGTGTGCCAACAATTCTAAACAACTGAAAAAAAATCTTTAAGTTCTAAAAAATATTGCTGTGATTATGTCAAGGGAACCACTGACTGAAACTGCCTGCCGTGGCCAGGCGTGATAGTAACCACTTGCATGAGTTATCTTAGGACAGGAGTTCCTGGTAAGGAACGAGGAACTAACAAGCTACCACCCACCAGAAGAATTCGGGAAAGGTCAAAAGGACAGAGGAAATGTCAGTCCATATGTCCTACCGACCTCCTAGAATCCTTCTCGCTGGAATCCATCTTGGCTGAGCAATGCATGTGCCATCAGGATGGACCCTGAGTCAGAATGACTGGCCAGAGACTAGCTGGAAACTAAGCCCATTACCGTACAACTTGAGACTGCAGGCCACATGGCAGAGCGGTTTTCCTGGGCTCCCTTACCCTCCTGCTCTCCGCCCAGGTGCCCCTTCCCAATAAAGTCTCTTGCTTTGTCACCAAGTGTGTCTCCTTGTACAACTTATTTCCAAGTGTTAGACAAGAGCCCAATCTCAGGCCCTGGAATTGGCCCCCTTTCCTGCAACGATTATTCTGACTTTTAATTACATATACATAATTAAGTAAATTTTATTTTTTGGGACTTCCCTGATGGCGCAGTGGTTAAGAATCCACCTGCCAGTGCAGGGGACACAGGTTCAAGCTCTGGTCCAGGAGGACCCCACATGCTGTGGCAGCAACTAAGCCCGTGTGCCACAGGCTTATCTGGAGAATGGGGATCATGATATTATCTACATCAGAGTGTTGTGAGATTTCTATAAGACAGTATAGTAAAGCACATAAAGAGTAAGGTCTCAATAAACGTTTATATTATTATTACTTGCTATGAATTGCCCAAAGTGCTTTTCACTTATACAATCTGTTGATGAAGTGCTATTATTACCTATCCACTTTGTGGCAGGGACCATAACTGCCTCCTCAAAATCCATTGCTTTCTTCTTTCTTACCTTCAGAACCACAATTTTATTTAGGAAATAAATATTGTTGTTGTATCCAGATAAAACGCTACATTTCCCAGCTTCCACGGATGCTGAGAATGACCACTAGGATTTATGTAGAAAACATGGGCTAGGGCTTGAAGAAAAGCTGGCTCTGCTTTGGAGGTATGCTTTGGAAGGTCGACCAGATGACTGAAGATTCAGCAGCTCTTTAGGAACTACAAGGGAAGGAAAAGTGCAGGAGAGATGTTACAAAAAGCCTAGACTCCTCGAGACCTCAGCCTGGAAATTCTTGAGGCTGTATTACAATCTCCCACCTCCAAACTTATTGTTCATTAAAAATATAAGCCTTTATGTGTTTGGGTCACTACTACTTTGAGTTTGTTGTTATTGTATTTTATTATATTTTGCCAAACCAAATTGTAACTCACATACACAACACCATGCTAAAATCCTTAAAAAATAATAATAGGGCTTCCCTGGTGGCGCAGTGGTTGCGAGTCCGCCTGCCGATGCAGGGGATACGGGTTCGTGCCCCGGTCCGGGAAGATCCCACATGCCGCGAAGCGGCTGGGCCCGTGAGCCATGGCCGCTGCCCCTGTGCGTCTGGAGCCTGTGCTCCGCAACGGGAGAGGCCACAGCAGTGAGAGGCCCGCGTACTGCAAAAAAAAAAAAAATAATAATAACTTCATCATTCGAGGTATCATTATAGGGAATTCCTTGGCGGTCCGGTGGTTAGGACTCCACGCTCTCATTGCCAAGGGCCTGGGTTCGATCTCTGGTGGGGGTACTATAATCCCACAAGCCATGTGGCGCAGCCAAAAAAAAAAAAAAAAAGGAATCATTATAATTATATTAAAGTCTCATTGTGTGAGGTAACCCGGGTAAGTTTGTCTTGAAACAAACAAAAAACTTTGGGAATATACCTCACAGTGTTGTTGTAAAGATGGAATAAAAAGAAAGAAAGCACATGAATTGACTTGCCTGATACAGTCCCTGGCATGTAGTGATTATTTGGTTTGTAGTGGCTAACATTATAGGGCTATCCCAAAGGGAATCAAGCTTGAGAAAACTTTGCCTTGTCCTTGGAGTAGAAAGCAGGGACAATTATGTTAATAGCTCATCAGTTGACAGTATGTATCATTATCTTTTTTGTCTGATAAATTCATTATTCAAGAGGATTTCAGTTCAAGAGTGATTGAGAAGATAAGCCATAAAGAAGGGTCAATAGACTTCCTGAGTCTGGAAGCAGAAAAGGAGTGACTTTCTAGTCAAAGATGATGCCAGGCCACAATTTGTAATCTCCTGATGTTGTGTTTCTGGGCTATGAGGGAAAACGTATCCTTGTACCCTGTATCTAAGCTCTGAACTGATTATGTCATAATGTCTAGGTAGGATGTGTATTCAGAAAAGCACAGCTGTGCCTGGTCCAGAGAGCTTGGCTCATCACTGCCTGATGCTTTACTCCTATTTGCTGGTCATACAACCAGCATATCACAACACAGAACAGGAATGAACTCAGTGGCTCTGTGTGTTTCTGAACAGTGGAAACATCTACAAAGATTGTCTCCCTAACCTGTGGTGGTCAGTGTGATTAATGGGTGACTTTGAAACTTTCAGACAGATGGTCATTGCCAAAAACCCTCAGTGAAGTCACAATTCACATGCTGAGGAGAACTTTTTTAATTGGCTCAGTCTGTTTCAGCATCATACTCTTTTCAGTTAAGCTATAAAAGAGAAATAAAATGTCAGAGACAGCGCCCAGTCGATGTATATTTATCTCATCTTAAGTTTATTCTCACTGGACTTAGGAAACGGGCCTCTCTGAAAATTGTTGGCCATGTCATGAGACGTCTTTTGTGAAGCCACAGTGTCCAAGATGACGTGCAAAGCACATAAGACTACTGCTTTCCCAGCATTTTGTCCTGCTTATCCAAACAATGGCCTAATTTAAGTGGAAGGAAACATTTTCTATGGCAGCCATTCATAGATAGTTCATACATAGATAGTGTAGAATTGGTAATCACATTCTAATGTTATAAATTGTTTTATGACATTAAAAAACAAGCTAACTCAATTCTATGGTATATATAGGAGACCCACCTAAATCAAAGAGATTATGCCACCTCCATACAATGGAGTCTTCTGCAGGTGACAAAGGAATAAAGAATATCTCTAGGGCTTCGCTGGTGGCACAGTGGTTAAGAATCTGCCTGCCAATGCAGGGGACACAGATTCGAGCCCTGGGAAGATCCCACATGCTGTGGAAGCAACTAGGCCCGTGTGCCATAACTACTGAGCCTGTGCTCTAGAGCCCACAAGCCACAACTACTGAAGACCGGGTGCCACAACTACTGAAGCCCGCGCACCTAGAGCCCGTGCTCCTCAACAAGAAAAGCCACCACGATGAGAAGCCCGTGCACTGCAACGAAGCGTAGCTCCCGCTTGCCGTAACTAGAGAAAGCCCGCGTGCAGCAACGAAGACCCAGTGCAGCCAAAAATAAATAAATAAATGTATTTTTTTAAAAAAAAGGAATATCTCTACATACTGATGTAGAGTGTTCAGCAAGATAATTTCAGTAAAAAAAAAAAAAAAAAAAAAAGATGGGTCCAGAACTATATTACAGTATGCTACTTTTTGAGTAAGTGTTGGGCTATACTCTGAAGGCCTACAAGGCCTGCACTTGCTCAGCTTCAAGACCAAAGAAAGAGCCTGGAGTCAGCAACAGAGACATCAATGGTTTAATGGATGGGGGATCCTACACCTCTGAAGCAAGGTCCTGGAGCGACATCCCACTGTGTGCTGCAGCCTGTGGGCGGTCTTCACACCCAGGGGAAGGGAAGATTGCCAGTTATGGGGGGAATTGACATTAGGTTGGTTCATTAGTTACCAGGGAAACCAGCAGAGGGGCATGCCCCTCACTGTCCCTTTGGTAAGAACAATCTCTATGTAAAACAACTATACCCCAATTAAAAAAACAACAACAATAATCTCTAGCTGGGGCCTGGGGCAAGTGCACAGGAATGTCAGTCATGTGAGTAAGGTATAGATGAAGCAGACACTGGTAGGGCAGAGGATGTACAGAGAGCAAGGGAATAGCCATCTTGAGTGGTCTGACCATACAGTAAGATAGGGTGTATGTGTATGTATGTATCTACATGTGTGTATGTATACGTATATATTGACAGAGATTCTTTGCTTGACCAAACTTTACTCCATCTCCCCTGAACCCTCTCTTCACCAAGGATTCTTTCTTGCAAAATCTAGTTTTAGCAAGAATCCTGCTAAGTCAGTTTAGGAGAACTCCCCGCAGCATGCCTGATATATCTGCTAAATTACCAGCCTCTTTCTCAACCACCCCCAAAATTTAAGTAGTTGCCAAGCTTCTGGAATATGCCCCTAGGTTTCATTTTGAGGCTCTAGACCTTTGGTGGGATTTTCGCCCTCCCCTGAGGAAGAAAACTTCTTTCACATTTTTTTTTAATTGAAGTATGGTTGACTAACAATGTTGTGTTAATCTCTGCTATACAGCAAAGTGATTCAGTTATACATATATATACATTCTTTTTTAAAATACTTTTTTCCATTATGGTTTATCATAGGATACTGATATAGTGCTTTGTGCTATACAATAGGACATTTTTGTTTATCAATTCCATATATAATAGCTTACATCTGCTAACCCCAACTTCCCACTCCGTCCCTCCCCCAACCCTGTCCCCCTTGGCAACCACAAGTTTGTTCTCTATGTCTGTGAGTCTATTTCTGTTTTGTAGATAGGTTCATTTGTGTCATATTTTAGATTCCACATATAAGTGATATATGGTATTTGTCTCTTTCTGACTTACTTCACTTAGTACGATAATCTCTAGTTGCATCCATGTTGCTGCAAATGGCATTATTTCATCCTTTTTTATGGCTGAGTGGTATTCCATTGTATATATGTACCACATGAGGAAGAGTACTTCTTTAGGATGACTCCTAAGGAAATCAAAAAAGAGATCTACATGGCTCAAATAGCAACTTCAGACTCAGAAAGAATTGGATGGGAGATAGCTGGATGTTTGATCCACTTAGATGGACTTTGGAAACACCAAGATGGTTGTTTGGTTGCTCCTATGTCTATCTCTTGACTCACTGTATATGGTTTACATACACATGACTCAACATGGAAAGGACAAATGTGGGATGTGTTAGACAAACACATTTTTTCTGTGTTTACAGAGAAGGTTTTTACATATCTTGTCACAGGAAGCAGGATGAGACACTCCAAACTTTAGGAAGTGTATAGAGGACTTGGTAAGCATTCAAAGAACATGTTTAAGGGAATTCCCTGGAGGTCCAGTGGTTAGGACTCTGCAGGGGGCATGGGTTTGATCCCTGGTTGGGGAACTAAGATCCTGTATCTTGCATGCCATGTGGTGTGGCCAAAAAATTAATTAATTAAAAAAACAAGAAACAAAGAACATTTTAAAATATATTATTTATTTATTTTTTTGGCTGCATCTGGTCTTTAGTTGTGGTATGCAAGATCTTCATTGCCGTGAGTGGGCTCAGCAGTTGCCGTCTACAGGCTTAGTTGTCCCAAGGCAGGTGGGATCTTAGTTCCCTGACCAGGGATTGAACCCGCATCCCCTGCACTGGAAGGCGGATTCTTAACCACTGAACCACCAGGGAAGTCCCAAAGAACATGTTTAAGACAAATAAAATGGTTGGGAAATTTGACGCAGTCCAGGCCTGGAAACTCTGAAACAATCATAATGGAATATTAGGAATTCCTTCCCCATCTTCATACAGGATCTGGAATTTGTTATCTGACTTAACCTTTTTTTTAAAAAATTTATTTATTTATTTATTTATGGCTGTGTTGGGTCTTCGTTTCTGTGTGAGGGCTTTCTCTAGTTGCGGCAAGTGGGGGCCACTCTTCATTGTGGTGCATGGGTCTCTCACTATCGTGGCCTCTCTTGTTGTGGAGCACAGGCTAAAATGCTTCAAAGGACCAGGCTTTGTCTTAGAAATATTTTCCAGTGGATAGAAAAACAGCTCTTCCTGTTTTATAGCTCACTGCAGGCTCTGTCCCTGAGAGTGTCCGTGGAACTGCTGATGCAGAAGTTTATTTCAGTGAGGCGGTATTAGGCAGCTGCTATGAGGGTGAGACTGACTCCCCCTGCTGAGTCTATGACTAATCACTTTATCCAAAACTTTGTTCCCTTTCTTGTTCCACCCATGTATTCCCCTCAGGATTGAGAAGTATCAAAGAAATGGTGGGTGGTGGG
>NW_020172591.1:3353858-3366492 GCF_003031525.2 Neophocaena asiaeorientalis asiaeorientalis
GGCTGTGCGGGGCCTTCTCAGGTACAAAAGCCCCTCCACATCTCCCATGTCTTGTTTATAGAAAAAAGGCATTAGTCTCTAAGGCCTTTCCCCAGTTCCAAAAAGCAGACTCAAGCAGTTACTTATTTGAGAGATGAGGGAATGTAGAAATGAAGGAAAAGCAGTTAAACAAGAAAAGTAATGACAGTCGAAACAATGTTCAGCGATAAAACAGAGTGCTAGTTCCTCCTCAAGGGATTTACATAACAATCTGATGTATATCTTTGAGTGTTCTGCAGGAACTAAGACCCCTACCGGCTGCATGATGGTGACTACATGCTGACCACAGCATGTAGAACCCAGACTGGGTGGAACCTGATGATTAAAATTCCCTAAACATCACCCTGTTACCTCACCACCAACCAATCAGAAGAAATTCCACGAGCTGCAACCCTCACCCCAAAAGATGCCCTGAAAGCTATTGAGGAATTTGGGTCTTTTGAGAAAGAGCTGCCCTTTCTTCTTGCTTGGCCTTGCAATAAACCTGTATTTTCCTTTGCCACAGTCTGGTGTAGGTAGGTTGGCTTTGCTGAGCAGCACGCAAGAGGACCCAAGTTCAGTTCCACAAAAATGTTGGTTGATTACTAAGGGACAGCTATCCTGGGTGAGTATCTTACCCTTGGCACATAGGCTCCCAGCTGGTGGTGTCCCTCGGATCCTCTCCAGCACTGCCGCAACAACTCTGCATCACAGATAGTCCTGAGCACTTGCTGCACGCCCCCATTGTGCTTGCAGCAGACCATCACTGGCCCACGGCGCTTTCGATTCCATGATGAAGGAAACATTTCTAATGCATGGTGGAAGCTCATGTGGGATGACACCAACATATTTTTCCCTGCTGGGTGGCCTTGATTGGATTTTCCTTTTTTGGGGGTTGGGGGTGGGAAGAAAGGCAAAAGACTTGGTCATCTGATTTTGAGTGGAGTGCCGCTGTTGCAGGAAGGGGGACCAAGAGTGGGTTCTTGTCTAACACTTGGAAATAAATTGTCTGAGGAGACACACATGGTGACAAAGCAAGAGACTCTATTAAGAAGGGGCACCCGGGCAGAAAGCAGGAAGGTAAGGGAACTCAGGAGAACTGCTCTGCCACGTGGCTTGCAGTCTTGAGTTGTATGGTAATGGGGTTAGTTTCCAGGTTGTCTCTGGTTAATCACTCTGACTCAAGGTCCTTCCTGGTGGCATGCACTTCTCTCAGCCAAGATGGATTCCAGCGAAAAGGATTCTGAGAGGTTGGTAGGACATATGGACTGGCATCTCCTCTCTCCTTTTGACCTTTCCCGAATTCTTCCGGTTGGTGGTAGCTTGTTAGTTCCTCGTTCCTTACCAAGACCTCCTGTTTTAAGATAACTCATGCAAGTGGTTACTATTGTGCCTGGCCAGGCGAGCAGTTACAGTCAGTGGTTCCCCTAACAATTCCCCCCGAGAGACTTCATTGTCAAGGTACTTGTTGGGAATTGGGGTGGAGGTCTCTTCTTCTGTAACTACTTCTGAAACAGGAGGGAAGTGGGCAGGGCACAATCTTTAAAAGAATGACATAGCCCAAGAACATGACATAAACTGATTAGAACCATATAGGTCCAAGATGGCGGACCAGTCGACTTCCACTAGACCTTGAGCCTCAGTATACGCTTACTGTAACACATCAGCAAGCTAAATGACACACGCACAGGCGCCATGACAGTTCCAAGGCCGACCATAAGGGTCAAAAAGTGGGCAAGGGCCCAATTCCTGGAAATCTCCACCCCTTCCCCAAAGTAGTTGGAATACTCCTCCCACTCATTAGCCTATGAAATTACCCAACCCTATTAAAAACTGACACCCCCATAGCCTAGGGCCACTCTCACCTTCTGAGATGGCCCACACTCTGTCTGTGGAGTGTGTTTCTCTCTAAATAAATCCACTTCTTACCTATCACTTCGTTTCTCACTGAATTCTTTCTGTGGGGAGACATCAAGAACCTGAGCTTCGTTAAGTCCTAGACCAGGTGTGTAATCTCAATTAAAAGACTGTGGGTTCGACTCCCAGTCTGAGTTGCATGGTTTCACCACTTTAACTGGATTTTCCCTTCCGGGTTGAGGAGTCCGTTGGCCATTGGGCACCGCTTGAGTGGTAATTGGGAAACTCCCTGTTAGACCAAGGCTTGTTTGCACTTCTGTCTGGAATGGCAGGTAGGAAACTTTCCATTCTAGTGCTAGGGAACTTGCCACCCTGAGAAGCTGCTGGATACGGATCTGCCAGTTTTTGTGCCTCTAGTAATATCGGCCGTGAATAGAAACAATTGTTCTATTCCATCTTGTAGTCCCCTAGTATTTTGCAAAGCTGGGGGATCGTCAGCTAGGTTCCCATGAAATAAAAAAAATGGTATTGTATCATAACACTGCTTAGCTTCAGTACTCCTTGGGATGTGGAGAACAACAGCCCCTAATGGCTCTCTAAATTATAACAGCATCTTTCAACTAGAACTGTCTTGTAAAAGGGAAAGCAAATGGGATGAAATTCCTTATGCATAGGCTTTTTGTGCTATAATATCAAAGTGAGCCTTTTGGAATTGGTTTGGCTTTTACCTTGGGTGTGTGTGTGAGTATCTGGGTACATGAGTCTGAATCCTGTTTTCTCTTCCTGGTTTTGACCCTCCTTAGGGGGTCCTGGTTTGGGGGGAGAACCCACTGGTGAGGGAGAAAGGGACTGAAAGGATTAATCATTCTCAGAGACACTCCTAGTACTGACCCTCATTAGAGGGCCATGGTACTGACCTTCATTAAAGGATCCTGATAACTTTCATCAGGCTGTTGAATGTTCTCCTAGGCTCATCTGTGCACTTCTTTGCAAGGTCCAGTTTTAGCAAGAATCCTGCTAAGTAATTTCACCAAAACCTCCCGCCCTCCGTATCTGACCACCCTGGATATCTGATCAGAACCCTCATTCTGAATTCACCCTCAGATGATTCATCACCCTGGCCTGTCTTCAGCAAATCGTGTTAGGTGGGTTTTGCCATAACCTTCCTTATTCCTGATGTTTCCTCTTAGTAATTTTCCCTTCACTGTCCCCCCTCCTGCTCCGTAGCTGTAAATTTCCCCTTGTCCATGCTGTATTGAGAGTTAAGTGCAGTCCCTCCTTCACTGTGAAGTCCCAGCTGGAGAGGTTCCCATACCTTTGCTACGGCCCTGAATAATGCTTGTCTTCCCATTTTAACAAGCTGTCAATGACAAACTAATCAGTCAATCTAGGAAAGGAAAGAAGTGGAAAATTGTATTCAAGCCAAATTTGAGGATTATAACCCGGGAAGAGCGTATCAAAAAGCTCTGAGAACTATTCCGTCCATTAGAAGTCAAGGCACAGTTACATAAGTTTTTGAGACAGAGGGCTGTACATCAAATGACGTTTATCGACAGTTTATATGATCCAGATCTAAGCATCATCAATGGTGGGTCATTGATCCTTACAAGATCAAGGAGGAATGTTATCTTTGGAGGAGTTGTCTTGATGCTAGGAGAAGGTTGCTCTTTTTGGTTGAGCAGGTTTGGTCGATGCATGATGTCTATACAGTGGACAGTGCGGAGAGAGGAGACCAAAGGGCAAAGAAGAAGATTTTTTTTTTTTTTTTGCCACTCCCCGCAACATGCAGGACCTGAGGGATTGAACTCGGGCTCATGGCAGTGAAAGCACTGAGTCCTAACCCCTGGACCACCAGGGAACTCCCAAGAATTCATTTGTTTAACTTTTTCTTGTCTTGCCATAAAATACGAATTTTATTTCACAAAGCATCACTGAATATTCTTCTTCACGGCAGCACCGTAAGGGACACCGCGACACCTTGCGGCCAAACTGCAGTGTCGCACGGACCTCAACACCTGGAGCGCGTGCAGATCTCGGAGTCTCATGGAACTCTGCACCTTGGCTCCCTAAGTGATACTTCCTATCACTTCTCCCTGCTGAATACTTCCTCCCTACTGGATCGCCCTGTACCTCTGCTCGGTACGAGGGGTCTTCCCCAGGCACTCTTTGGTGAGTCTTTGCTTTGCCTAATTTTAGTCAGATCCCTGAAGCTTCTCGACTCATCTGTGCAATTCCTCTAGAATCCTGTTCTGGCAAGAACCCTGCTAATCAGTTTCACTGGAACTTTCCACCCTCCATAACTGATCACATTAGATATCTGATCAGGTTTGTCATTCTCCAGCCCCCAGGATGAGTCTGACCAGCCTGTTGAGTGTTTAGAAGAATTCGGTTGGATTGGTTTAGTCAGACACACCTTTTCATGATGTTTCCTCCTCATAATTTTACATCCACTGCCCCCGACCCTGCTCTTGGCTGGAAGTTCCCACTTGCCCAGGCTGTATCCGGAGCTGACTGCAGTGTATTTCCAATCGTAGAGGTCCCTATCCCTAGCGCTATGGTCCTGAATGAAGCCTGTTTTACCGCCTTAACAACTGTCATTGAACTTTTGTTTTAGAGTGACACCGCATACCACACTGTAAACTGCATTGCGGGCAACAGGCATCTATGGCATCGCACGTGTCTCGTACTTGGCCCAGTCCGTAGGTACTGCAAGCCGCTCCTTTCGCGGCACTTTGCACGACACTGTCAGGAAGAGCGAGAGGAGGGAGCTCAACGTTCTTTTCGAGCTCCCTAAATTTTTTTTTTTCAGGTAAAAACCACGTTTTCCTTTTTATTGACACCTTTTCCTCTCTTGGCTGCTACTTTGGTAATAATTAGGTCCCCACCTCTCAAGAACACTGCGTCTGAACAGGCTGAGTATTGCATGTAAACACTGCATGTGAACACAGTCTCCAAACCAGGGCTTTTGGAATAACAAGAACAACATAACTAGGAACAAATAACAAGAACAGCAAAACCAGCCTTTCTCTTCACTTACAAAGGAGTCACTCAGAGGGGCTTCCCTGCTGGCGCAGTGGTTAAGAATCCACCTGCCAATGCAGGGGACACGCGTTCGGGCCCTGGTCTGGGAAGATCCCACATGCTGCGGAGCACCTAAGCCCGTGCGCCACAACTACTGAGCCTGTGCTCTAGAGTCCGTGAGCCACAACTACTGAGCTGCGTGCCACAACTACTGAAGCCCGCAAGCCTAGAGCCCGTGCTCTGGAACAAGAGAAGCCACCGCAATGAGAAGTCCACGCACCGCGACGAAGAGTAGCCCTCGCTGGGCTTCCCTGGTGGCGCAGTGTGAGAGTCCACCTGCCGGTGCAGGGGACGCGGGTTCGTGCCCCGGTCCGGGAAGATCCTAATATTTTAAAAAAGGAGTCACTCAGAGGGTCCAAAGCTCTGCTTTCTAGATGTAGAAAACCTGGAGCTCAATGTAAAACTGGAAACCAAAATGTATCAGACATGAAGCATAGTACAATACTTCCTCAAATACTCAAGGTCTGATCATCCTGCCTCTTCTACGAGGAATGGCCCCACTCCAGCATTTTTAAAGGAAATGCTATTTCTCTTTCTATTTCATTTTCTAGCTGGGTATAAGATCTGCTAAAAACGATACAATGAATCAGAATAAATCAGCTCAGTCACAAGAGATCCTCCCAGATAATGATTTTTGGTTGCTGAGATTATTCAGCACAGCATTTCAAAGTGGCAAAATTCAGGACAATCTTAGAGAGAATTCAAAAGTGGCAGCTATACCCGCCGACAGGTTCGCGTGGGACACACGTACACACAGCCCCATTTTAGCGTATATGTCGAGGGGCCAAGACCCGGATCAGCACCACAAGTTATTCTGTACATTATACTGCACAGGACAACAGAGGGAAAGACACCTTCTCGGAGAGGCTCTTATCACTCTGAAGGAGGCTGGAGCCCAGCGCCCCGGTGGTAAGACGAAACACCAATAGTTCAAAAACCTACCCTGGACTTGTTTTGAACCGAGGTAGAAAGGCGCACAGATATGAAAATGATTTCCATGAAGGAAGAATATATTTATGACACCATAGTCTCCCACAGCTGGTCATGCAGGACCACCTGCGGAGGTAGCAGGCAAGGTCAGCAGGCAGGGACCGGGTGCAGAGGCTGGGGGACAGCGAGTGGGTTGGAGCCTTTATGGAGGTTTTCTTGGGAAAGAATGGGCAAAGCAAGGTGTGAAGCTTCGACCCGCAGTCCCGCAATACTTGCAACTTCCCAGTCTTGAGATTGAAGAAAGAACTCAGTGTCAGAGTCAGAGATATCAACGATTTATCCGACAGGGAATCTTACAAGTCAGAGGCAAAGGTCCTGGAGGGACGCTCCACTGAGTTCGGCAGGTAGGAAAGCACAGCAGGCTTTGCTACACACGGGAGGAGGAGGTGATCACTTATGGGGGGCATGACGTCAGAGGGGCTCCTTGGTTGCGAGGGGACTGATGGAACGCATTCCCCCATAGCATTTTGGGTTAGCAACTGTTGAGAGGGTCGCTGTTTCCTGCTGATGACCGAACAGATTGGAGCCATTCTGGTCCGAGGGCTAGAACAATCGTTAGCTGGGGATTGGGCCAATCACGTGGGCAGTTATTGATGAAATTTTCAGCTTAGCTAACACAACATTGTAAATCAATTACACTTCAATAAAAAAAATTAACACAGTGAAACAAACAAACTCCCCAAAGATAATGTAAAGGAACAAATTCAAGTTAGTCCTTGTTATGGACTGAACTGAATCCCCCAAATTCATCAGAACGTGACTGCATTTGGAGACAGGACCTTTAAAGGGGTAATTAGGTTAAAACGAAGGTATATGGATGGGCCTTAACCCAATATGACTGGTGTCCTTATAAAAAGAGGAAACAGGGAAACAGTCAACATAAACAGAGGGAAGACTATGTGAGGACGCGGTGAGAAGGCTTCTGTCTCCGAACCAAGGAAAGAGGACTCAGAAGAAACGAACACTCTCAATACCTTCATTTGGGCCTTCCAGCCTCCAGAACTGTGAGGGGATAAAGTTCTGCTGATTAAGGTAAAAAAAACTAACAAACAACCTTTTAGCTTAGAGAGATGCCTGGAGGCACGAGGCTGGGAAGCGCACCTACAGGGTGTCCCGTGAGGAGAGGGAGGGTGGGTGTGCGAGTCCACAGCCTGGGGCACTTTAGCTCCTTACCTGGAGGCACCTAATATCCCAGCAGAGCCAGACAAGCATCCTACTCAAGCATGAGGACCCCTTCGCACACCCAGCGCAGAGCTGCTGGTCGCCTCCATTGTTTGACCATAACAAGGGCTGGATTCTCACCCAGATCTGCAAATCAAGAGACACATCTCTCTGGAAGATAAGAGCTCCATCCTCAAGATTAAAAAAAGAGACTGGAGGATTACCTGTGTAGGGAATCCTCACAAGGAAGGACTGCCATACCTGGACCCAAGGAGCTTGCTTCCTGTGGGGGGCTCCTGTCTGATGTGCAGCAGACAGAATGTCATAGTGACTCAGCAAGGGGGGGGCTCCAGGGGACCGAGACCATCACGCAGTATCTCACCCTCTGCTACACCGTGTAGTCATCTTCTTACAAGTGAGAAGTACGACATTATTCTGCAAGCGGAAGATTCCAGAGGCTTAAAAACGCAAAGGTTTGCACCTTGGGAGCCCCTTGGAAAGTTGACAGCTCAGGATCTAAAAGAAAGTTCTGTGTTAATGAGTTACACAGTTCACGTGGAAGGAAATGTCAGTTTATAATCAATAATAATATTAGCGGTCCAGTGGTTAGGACTCCCCGCTTCCACTGCAGGGGGCATGGGTTCGATCCCTGGTCAGGAACTAATATTCCGAAAGCCGCGCAGAGCGGCCAAAAATAATAGTAATAAGAATAATAAGAATACTAAGAATAGGAATAATACTGAGTGAGGTTATAACTAAAACCTCAACGTATAAAGGAGACGTAAAAGGAGCACATAACTTAGTGGGTGAGCCATGAAACTAGAGATGGGATTTGGGGGTAAATTTGCTACTATCTGAATTTTAATCCAGACATCTCTGTTAACAAGCCATTGGGAAGTCATTTCCCACACATTTCCTCCTTTTCACAAAGAGGGAGCTGGCTCAGTTATTTGATAAAGCCCCTTTCGGGCCTGAATTCGTTGACTAAGATTTACTGTAGTGTCTTAACGCTTTTTCATGCCACTGTAGTGTGGAACATTATAGGAAAATCTAGACTTTTAGTTGATAGAGAGCCAGTTGGAATATCAATGATAGGATTTTAGTTTTAGGAAAAATTGGTTTGATTTCTAGCTTGATTACTTTAGCTTTAATATTATTAGGTGAGCTTGAGCAAATCATTTAATCTTTGAGCCTAGTTTTCTCACTTACAAAATGAGGCTAATAGGCTAAATGATTTCCGAGTTTCCAGCTAGTCCCAGAGTTCTGTTTCTACGTAGTTGAATTATTTTATCATGCTGTTGCTTAACCATCATGCTGTGACTAACACTTTAGAAGCTACTAATTTTACGTCAAGCTTTAAAGTCTATAGTTTTTAAAATAAATAAATAAATTTATTTATTTATTTATTTTTGGCCGTGTTGGGTCTTCACTGCTGTGCGGAGGCTTTCTCCAGTTGCGGCGAGCGGGGGTTACTCTTCCCTGCGGTGCGCGGGCTTCTCATTGTCGTGGCTTCTCTTGTTGCAGAGCGTGGGCTCTAGGCGCCCAGGTTTCAGTAGTTGTGGCTCGCGGGCTCTAGAGCGCAGGCTCAGCAGTTTTGGCGCACGGGCTTAGCTGCTCCGCGGCATGTGGGATCTTCCCGGGCCAGGGCTTGAATCCGTGGCCCGCTGCACTGGCAGGCAGATTCTTAACCACTGTGCCACCAGGGAAGCCCCTAAAGTCTATAGTTTTTATCTTCGGAAAATATTATTTGATCTTCAGTATGTCCAAGCCAATTTAATAAAATCACCTTAAAACAGGGGGAAAAAAGCTTTCAGCTTAGGATGGGGAGGCAATCATACACCTAGGTAAGGGTGAGGCAGGGCCAGGTCCAGCAGGGGATGTACAGAGAGCAACAGAGCAGCCATCTTATGAGGCCTGATCATACACAATGTAAGCAAGGGTAACATGCTGCAAAAAACAAACAAACAAACAAAAAACCCAATAAAAGCTTGGACCTAAACTCCCCCTGCGCTCCTGTCTTCTGTCTTCTGATACGGTCAGCGATTTTCCACACGGCCCCGTGCGTCGTGCCTGCTGGCTGTGCCTTCGGTCTTTAGGACCTGGAAAGATTCACTGAATAAAGTGTATATATATATTTTATATATTCTACTGTAATCCTTGGTGTCAGAGGATGGCAACATCAAACTGAGCATTGAAAACACCAATTTCAAAAGTAAAGAAAAGATACGCTGGAAAATGTAAAAACGATTGGAGACGGTATTAGTCAAACTAAAGTGAACGATTGGGGGATGACAGCTCTCTCATAAAAACGACAACAAACAACCTATCACTGGAGAGTCTGAATAGCTCTTTAGCTTTAGGGTTGTTTCCCAGCTGTGTAAAACCTGATCGTGGAGAGTCTGAGGATCTTAGTACCTCATGAACCTTAGGATGCGGGCCATGCCGGCTTCTCCCAGGCAGTGAGCCGTAGCTCGGAGACCATGTTAGAGACCCCTTGACATTAGTCGCTCTTTTATTTTCTTTTACTTAAAAATTTTTTTATTGGGGACCTCCCCGGTGGTCCAGTGGTAAAGAATCCGCCTTCCAATGCAGGGAATCGGTTCGATCCCTGGTCGGGGAACTAAGATCCCACATGCCGCGGGGCAACTAAGCCCGTGCACCACAACTAGGGAGAAGCCCGCGTGCTGCAAGGAAGATCCCGCACGCGGGAAGGAAAGATCCCACGTGACAAAGATCCTGCGTGCCCCAACGAAGATCCCGTGTGACAGAGATCCCTCGTGCTGCAATGGAGACCTGACACAGCCAAATAAATAAATAAATAAAATAAAAATTTTTTTATTGGACTATAACATTTACAATGTTGTGTTAGCTGCTGCTGCACGGCAAAGTGAATGTTATACATATGCATATATCCACTATCTTTTAGATTCTTTTCCCATAGTCGTCATTACAGAGTATTGAGTAGAGTTCCCTGTGCTTTACAGTAGGTCCTTATTAGTTATCTACTTTATATATAGTAGTGTGTATATGTCAGTCCCAATCTCCCAATTTATCCCTCCCTTCCTTTCCCCCCTGGTAACCATAAGACTGTTTTCTGCGTCTATTTCTGTTTTGTAAATAAGTTCATTTGTACCATTTTTTTAGATTCCACATATAAGCGATACCCTTATCCTTATTCTTATCCTTCTCTGTGTGACTTACTTCACTCAGTATGACAATCTCTAGGTCCATCCATGTTGCTGCAAATGGCATTTGTCACCCCCTTATTTTCTGTCTTTGATATAAATCCTTAAGGATAGTTTGAATTCTCTCTAATCTAGGAAAGTTCCTCCGTCTCTATCTCCTCCTCTCCCCCACCATTTCCCTCCATCGGGTGTTCACCACACACACAGTCAGTGAGTCCCTCTGCCTGCTCTGAGCAGCAGCCTTGCAGGGACTGGGCCATGGTAGTGACAGCCCCGAATCCCAACCACTAAGTCACCAGGGAACTCCCCTAGTAGCATCAGTTTTATCTTTCCAATGCTTTTGCATGCTAATAAATGGCAGCACCGGGAATTCCCTGGCGGTGCAGTGGCTAGGTCTCAGCGCTTTCACTGCTATGGGCCGGGTTCGATCTCTGGTCGGGGAACGAAGATCCTGCAAGCCTCGCAGCACAGACAAATAAAGAAAAAAAAAATGTGTCAGCACTTGATAGCACACATACATTGATTAGGTGCTGTGTAATCTCTCTCTGTTTTTTTTTTCTTGGTTCATAATTGATTAGTTTTGACAAAAGGTCAATTGATGACTGCAAAGAACGTGAACTGATAGAATGTAATATTCAATTTTATGCACATAGTTTTCTTTTTGCCAAGAAGTGGTGTCCTATTTCTCTTGAATACCATATATCACCTCAGTATTTAACATTTAGTTCAACTGAATACAGATGGTTACCGTTTAACAGTATTTTTAAAAATTGAAGTATAGTGGATTTACAATATTATTGTATGTTAGTTTCAGGTATATCAAATAGTGATTTAGTATTTTTACAGATTATAGTCCTTTCTTTCATATAATCTTTTATGAATTGGTCCACCTCTTGGGGACTTTTGGGGATAACTGGAACCAGTTGCTCCTTCCCCCCTTTTCATTAACCATTGATGTGACCCCCGAAATCCCATTGGTTTGGGGGACAAATCACGATAGTAGCAAGGCAGACAACAGTGGCGATCTATTCTATTCTATTCTATTCTATTCTATTCTATTCTATTCTTCTTTTGGCCGAGCCTTGCGGCACGTGGGATCTTAGTTCCCCGAACCAGGGATCGAACTGGTGCCCCCCGCAGCGGAAGCGTGAAAACCTAACCACTGGACCGCCAGGGAATTCCCACAGTGGTGATGTTTTAGACCTGAACAGCCATGTTCAGTGGGCCACGATTTCCTGAGAAGGAGACCCACACCTGGACCCCAGGAATGGTCTGAGACCCTTGAGATGGCATCCGGTGGTGCACTCTCCCCGTACTCCGTGAAACAGGCCGGATGTGGATACAGCAAAGCGCAGAGAAAAATGGGATGTGGTTTACTGGGTGCCCCAGAAGCACAGAACGTTCTGGACACAGGCACTTTCATCTAAATGACTCAGATGGCCCCATTGCCTATCAGGCTCAACTCTCACTAGGACGGGAGTCACTCCTCATCCCCTCAGACGACCTTTTCCTGAAACTGATGAGTTCAATTACCTATATACCCCCAGGTGCTCTATCCTGGACGCTGGGTGCTAACCAACCGGGACACATATGTAGAGTTCCCCCCGGGCAATGAGTCCCAGACACTTACCCTTGACCCCGGCTTTGTACAGGTATCACTGACAAATAGAAATTGAATATACTTAAAGTGTACAGCTCTATAATTTGATATACACATACATTGTGAAATGATTACCCAACCAAGCTAATTAACATGATCATTCCTTCGCATAGTTACTTGTGTTTGTATATGTGTGCTGACAACACTTACAGTCTACTCTTTTAGTAAATTTCAAGAACAAAATACAGGGACTTCCCTGGCGGCACAGTGGTTAAGAATCCACCTGCCAATGCAGGGGACACGGTTCAATCCCTGGTCTGGGAAGATCCCACATGCCACGGAGCAAAAAAGCCCGTGCGCCACAACTACTGAGCCTGCACTCTTGAGCCCATGTGCCACAACTACTGAGCCCGCGCGCCTAGAGTCTGTGCTCCGCAACAAGAGAAGCCACCGCAATGAGAAGCCTGTGCACCACAATGAAGAGCAGCCCCCATTCGCCGCAACTAGAGAAAGCCTGCACGCAGCAAAATACAGTATTAACTATAGTCACCATGTTTGTACTTTAGACCCTCAGAACATACTCATCTTTTTTTTTTTTTTTTTTCATTTTGTGCAGACAATGGTTTATTCCAGGGTGAAGCAAAGAGACAGGCAGGTCGTGATCAAAAGACCCAAACTCTCAGGCTTCCCTGGTGGCGCAGTGGTTGGGAGTCCGCCTGCCGATGCAGGGGACGCGGGTTCA
>NW_020172591.1:3367011-3368981 GCF_003031525.2 Neophocaena asiaeorientalis asiaeorientalis
AGCTCATGCTCAAAAGACCGGAACTCTCCAATGGTTTTCAGGGAAGTTTTTTTTTTTTCTTTTCAGGGAAGTTTTTAAGGGCACAATTTGGGGTGATGGCTGCAGGGTGCATGACTGACTGGTTGGTGGTGAGGTAACAGTGGTGTTCCAGGAATCTCAATCATCAGCCTTCTGGGTCCTACCAGTCTGGGGTCTCAGCATATAATAAACATCCTCCACCTGGGTGGGGGGCTTAGTTCCTGCAGAACAACTCAAAGGTAAGTGTCAGATTGCTATGTCTGCCCCTCGAGGAGGAATTAGGACTCTGTTTTATTGCTACACTTGTTTCTGGACTGCTTTTCCTTTGTTTTTGCATTCCTTCACTTCCCTAATTAGTAACTTCTTGAATCTACACTTTGAAAATCAGGGAAAGTCTAGGAGACTCCAGCCTTTCTCTACAAACAGGGAACGGGGGACATGGAAAGGCTTTTGTACCCTGGAGGGCCCCACAGGGTCCTGCTCAGTTTCAGAACGCCTTAGTGTCACTCCAAAAGTCTGTGGCTCCCACTGGGTGGGTCCCCATCAGAGAAAGAGTAGAATGAATACCTGCGTGCGTGCGTGCGTGCACACACTCATACGCACACACACACCCCCCGCTGCCCTCCACTGCTCCCAGGCTGAACTCAGTGTTTCAAACTTAAACTGCCCTTTAAGCCTGGCTGGAGATCTTCTGCCCCTTTAAGAGAAGACCCACGGGGTAGGAAAAGAACAAAGAGCCAAAAGAATTACCATATTCCTTTTTTACCTACTGCCCTCCTGCTGCTTCGTGATGACTCTGTCTACCAGAGGCCAGAGCACTAGGACGGACAAAGCTCCCCAAAGAATGAGAATGGACTCACTCCTTGGTCAAAGAGAGCACAGCTCGCCTTTTTTCAACCCTGGAATTAAGCTTTGGGATTCCTGATAAAGTTTGGCCCCTTTAGGGTTCCCCCAAGATCGCCAAGAGCCCTGAGCCCAAGTACAGGATTGGGCTGCCGGTAGCTAGGAAGTGAAGAGGAATTGTATGCTGCTGGCTCTAAATATGGATTGCAGAATTTGCTGGACTCTGAGAGGCAACTTCCTTCGGGCGGTGGTTCGCCAGTAGCCCGCGGTCGGGCAGTACCCAGCACCGCAATCCTGCTCAGATGCTGAGGTTCTCTGAGGTTCCTCTGGCCTCCCTGCCCCACGCCTGCCAGACCATGATTTGTGACCACATTTCACCATGATTTCCCAGGTTTCCCAGCATTTGCTCAGATCTCTGATGCTTGAGATGGCGTGTGACTACTCTCCGGGTCTCAGGGACCTAAAGGTCTGGGTATGCTCTTCATTTCCCACCTGGGGCAAAGGGCCAAGAGTAGTAACAACTGCAAAGCCTCTCCAAGATGGCCTTGGTAAATTTCATCCCTAGGGAAGCTCCTTAAAGCCTGTTGGGGACACCCTGCTTCTTTAAGAAGAAAAAACTCAAAAGCCAACTGAATTCCAAAGGAGGCTCAAACGCCCCTTACTGTTTTGCAAATGGCTCTCTTAGCCCGAGGTGGGTCTGCCTGTGAGACTGGCTGTATCCTTCTCCTCTTTGAGTCCTGGGGGTCTAAGAAATTGAGTTTGGGGTCTCTGTCGGGGGAGAGGGTGTCTGGCACCTGCAGACTCACCCAAAAATCATTAGCTACCCCTTTGGGCAAAAAGAGTACAGCCTGCTGTTGAACTACGGTGTGCCAGTTGCCCGAGTCCTGCCAATTCCCCATGGTTCGCCAGGTGCCCGCGGTCCACCGGGTGCCCACGGTCCACGAGGTGCCCTGCCCACGGTCCACCAGATGCCCATGGTCCACGAGGTGCCCTGCCCACGGTCCACGAGATGCCCACGGTCCATGAGATGTCCTGCCCACGGTCCACGAGATGCCCACGGCCCACGAGGTACCCTGCCCACGGTCCACCAGATGCCCACAGTTCACGAG
>NW_020172591.1:3369102-3466070 GCF_003031525.2 Neophocaena asiaeorientalis asiaeorientalis
GAGATGCTCACGGTCCACAAGATGCCCACGGTCCACAAGGTGCCCTGCCCACGGTCCACCAATTGCTTGAGGCCTGCTGAACTGTCATCCCGCAGCATTGTAGTTGCCACGCTGAATCTGCCCTCATCCCCTTAGCTTCCCAGCCCTTCTTTTTTTTTTTTTTTTTTTTTTTTTGCAGTGCGGCCTCCTCCGCTGCGGAGCACAGGCTCCGGACGCGCAAGCCCAGAGGCCATGGCCCATGGGCTCAGCCGCTTTGCGGCACGCGGGATCCCCCCGGACCGGGGCACGAACCCACGTCCCCTGCATCGGCAGGCGGACTCCCAACCACTGCGCCACCAGGGAAGCCCCCAGCCTTTCTTTGCTTCTCTACACAAACCTCCCCGTGACTCACTATTAGTGCAAGTTCGTGTGACGGATGCACAGTGAGGCCAACAAACCGAAATGTCAGAGTTTGGAGCAGAGAAAGGTTTATTCCAGGGCCATGCAAGGAGACAGAGTTGTACTCTTTGACCAGCATCTCCCCATTTCTCCCACCCTCGGCCTCTGGCAAACACTGTTCTACTCTCTGCTCCTATGAACTAGACTTTTTTAGATTCCACGGAAAAGTAAATCACACAGTGTTTGCCTTTCTGTGTCTGGCTTATTTCCGTAGCATAATGTCCTTCAGGTTCATCCACGTTGCAGCAAATAACAGTACTTACTTTTTTTTTTTTGCTGTACGTGGGCCTCTCACTGTTGTGGCCTCTCCCGTTGTGGAGCACAGGCTCCAGACGCACAGGCTCAGCGGCCATGGCTCACGGGCCCAGCGGCTCCGCGGCATGTGGGATCTTCCCGGACCGGGCACAAACCCGTGTCCCCTGCATCGGCAGGTGGACTCTCAACCACTGCGCCACCAGGGAAGCCCCAGTACTTACTTTTTTTTAAACCCTGAATAATATTCTATTGTATATATCTATACACCACATTTTGCTTATCCATTCATCCATCGATGGACACTTAGGTTGTTTCCATATCTTGGCTACTGTAAATAATGCTGCCATGACTTTGTGAGATATCATTTCCTCTGGATATACACCCAGAAGTGGGATTGCTGGATCATATGGTAGTTCTGTTTTTTATTTTTTATGGAAACTCCATTGTGTTTTCTAGAATGGTTGTACCTACTCACACTCAATTTTTTTTTTTTTTGCATACGCGTGCCTCTCACTGCTGTGGCCTCTCCCACTGCGGAGCACAGGCTCTGGACGCGCAGGCCCAGCGGCCATGGCCCACGGGCCCAGCCGCTCCGCGCACGTGGGATCCTCCCGGACCGGGGCACGAACCCGCGTCCCCTGCATTGGCAGGCGGACTCTCAACCACTGCGCCACCAGGGAAGCCCCTCACACTCAATTTTTTTTTGAAGGGTTTAAGGACTTCTCCACTTCCCATTAGAGAAGTCCCCGTACTACTGCTATATTCCTGAATAAGACATGTCTTGCCACTTAAACAATTTTAGGCTGGGAAATCACACTACTAACACCCAACAAAAAGCAACGCAATGCAGTAGCCATCAAGCAGCAAGCTAGCCAAACACTAGCGTTGCCCTTTAGGCAGTGGTTGCTGCCGTTGGGTCCCACTGATGCGCCAAGCAGTCCAAGGACCTACCATCTCCGTCTGGTGAAATCACTCTGCCGTGCAGTGCCAGTTGTTCTAAAAACCTACCCTGGATTTGTTTTTTTTTTGTTGTTTTTTTTTTGCGGTACGCGGGCCTCTCACTGTTGTGGCCTCTCCCGTTGCGGAGCGTAGGCTTCAGACGTGCAGGCTCAGCGGCCATGGCTCAGGGGCCCAACCGCTCCGCGGACCGGGGCACGAACCCCCGTCTCCTGCATCGGCAGGCGGACTCCAAACCACTATGCCACCAGGGAAGCCCCCTGGATTTGTTTTGAGCATAAATAGTAAGACACATGCGTGGCGAAAATAATTGTGATGAGGAAGAAGTCCTGTACTAATTTCACAGTCCCCTAGAAACAGGAGGGCCACCAGGGAAGACAGTCTGCAGGATCAGCGGGAAGAGAGAGGTGAACGGGGGTGGGGGTAGGGTCCTTTCTGGAGGTTTTCTCCAGAGGGAATGGGCAAGATAAAGAAGAGCAGGAACTATGATTGGAGAGTTTGAACAGTTACTAGGAACCCTGGACCGTAAGGTTGGTCTCCAGTAGTCTCACACCTGGCCCTGCAGTGATTAGGGCAGGGGATAGAGTCCTGGACTCCAGAGGTCTGATAAAAGGATCCGCCTGGGCAGGGGGTATGGACTCTGAATTGGTTTGCTTGTATATCAAAGTTTTGCTGGCGGGCAAGTTGCTTGTTATCTCTTGGATGTAGTTAATCCTGGAGAGTGGGTTCCCAGTGTCCACAGGCTCCAAATGCCAGAGAATTAGGAGTACATTAAATAAGATAGTACAGTGAATACAACTGACCCTGTGGCACTCGAGCATTTCTTAGAGGCTTGGCGGTAAGGATGATACCTTAGTCATAGTAGATACGAAAAATGAACACGTTCTAGAAACCTGCTGTGCAGCACTGTGCCTACAGATAAAAATGCAGTATTGTATACCTGACTCTCGGTTAAGAGGGTGGATCTCATTAAATGTTCTTACCACAATAAAATGAAGTATAATAAAATAAATATAACAGTAGGGAACTACATTATTACAGTATTTTACGAGGCAAACAAGCAGGCAATGGATCACTAACATACCTATCAGTAAAATTAGCAAAAGTTTGAAAGGTTTGTTACTTACAGTTTACCAGGCAGGGTAGAATATAGCAGGATCCCGGGGGAAATAAGCTGCTAGCTCTGGAAGGTAGACACCCTGTGGGTGATATTGCTGTAAATGGTCCCGGAGACGTTTAGGGGAGGAGTACGGGAGGCTGCTGTAAGTGTGGAGTGACACAGCTGGGTTGAGTCCAAGGGGTAATTCTGCATAAGAGCTTGAGGAGGACGCTAAGTCCTCTTTAGCAGTGAACTCCTGGGCTGGGGTGATGCTATCTGCGGCAAGGTCCTTTCCAACAGTGAGCCAAAATCCTTTTTGAAAGGTGGTAAATCCTCTGTACCCTGGTTCATCTATTTTTTTTTTTTTTTTGCAGTACGCGGGCCTCTCACTGTTGTGGCCTCTCCCGTTGCGGAGCACAGGCTCCGGACGCGCAGGCTCAGCGGCCATGGCTCACGGGCCCAGCCGCTCCCCGGCATGTGGGATCTTCCTGGACCGGGGCACGAACCCGTGTCCCCTGTATCGCCAGGCGGACTCTCAACCACTGCGCCACCAGGGAAGCCCTGGTTCGTCTATTCTGATGCTGGAAAGCCCCACGCAGGGCTGCCAGGCAGCAGATATTCTCTTTGCTCTCAGGTTCCTGGTGGTCTGGACAAGTTGTTCTGGCAGTCTCAGGTTCAGGTGGGGAAGCAGCCCCTCAGTTTCTGAAAAACAACAGCAATGACAACAATGACTACCACCACCACCACCACCACCGAAATGACTCCAGTTCTGACTCCAGTTTGTTATTCACTGTATGGTCATGTACAAGAGATTCTGACGTCCATTTAGGAGCAAATACCCATAAACGGTGTTTCCAAGGATGCCAAAGTTTTCATCCCTACACCCTCTTCTCCAAAAGCCTCTTGAGTCGGGCTCCTGTTCCAGAGTCCATCATCAGAACTCTATTTCTCCATTGTCTAATTTACTTTAGTTTAAAATTTAATTTAGCTAATATTTCACATAGAAAAAATTCAGATAACTCATAAACCATAACATAAAAAGCACCAGAGAAAAATTTCACTCTCTTCACCGTCATCTTTCCCATTTCTCACAACCTCAGCTCTGCCATAAATGATTTTATTAATTTCCTGAGTTTCATTTGAGTTTCTTTGTGAAAATACAATTACTGTATATATTTATATTCCTAGTTCTCCTTCTCTAACACAAAATTATTATACTTTGCTTTTTTCTCTTAATATATTCTGGATCTCTTTCCAAATAATCAAATGTCACCAGTGAATTTTTAAAAAATAGGGTCTATGGAATTCACATCAGCCTCTAAATTCTTCCTTATTGCAACTGTATTCCAATGGAATACTTCTAATATTGTTGCAAGCCAACCAGTGAAAACATCTGGGAGCTTAGAGGAAAAGGCTCAAGACTATAGTTCTCATATTGATGACTTCATCATACAGAAAGCCAGTAGGAATTATTGTGTTTTTTAAAGTTAAAACTCCAGAGAACATAAGTTTTGCAATGATTTTTGAGCTAAAGAAAGGAACAAGGGGACTTCCCTGGTGGTGCAGTGGTTAAGAATCCGCCTGCCAGTGCAGGGGACATGAGCTTGATCCCTGGTCCGGGAAAATCCCACACGCCACAGAGCAGCTAAGCCCATGCACCACAACTACTAAGCCCACGTTCTACAGCCGTCGAGCCACAACTACTGACCCCAAGTGCCGCAACTACTGAAGCCCGCATGCCTAGAACCCGTGCTCCGCAACAAGAGAAGCCACTGCAAAGAGAAGCCCACGCACCGCAGCGAAGAGTAGTCCCTGCTCGCCACAACTAGAGACAACCCGCATGCAGCAATGAATACCCAACATGCAGCAATGAATAGCCAAAATAAATAAATTTATTTTAAAAAAAAGAAAGGAACAAGTGTTAGGTTAATAACATTTTTGGTCCTGATCATTACCAGAAGTTGAAAGCACTGTTTTTGAAGGCTACAACCTATGTTTCTGCTAGCAAGAAAAAAGGAAGGAAAAGAAAAAATGTGCAGGCGGAAGCAAAAGAGGGGAAGGAGAGAAAGAAAAAAGAGAAAGGAGTAGAGTATGGTAAAAACTGGTCAAGAATTATTGTGAACTATGCCAAACATGTCCCAGCTTTGTCTTTGTATGACGGTGTATTACAGGTGTTTCCACAGACTGTAAAAGTGGAACAGAGTTGATCTGATTAGACTGAAAGAAGAATAGGGTGGGAAGACTAGAACAGAGATGTTAAATCTCACTGTGCATAATTTTAAATTGATCTGGGGGAAAATGTTATGATATTAAAAGTGTAGCCGCTTGCCCTGGTGCCATGCCTTTGTCTACATCCACTCCTGACAAGCAGAAGCAACTAGCAAAAATGTTTTTGGTCTTTAGTTCTGGTGGATCGTCTGTATGCTTAGTTAGAAATAGGCTTATATTGCTATTTAGTGATTTGCCAACTTTAGACATTATGCAGTTGACTCGAACAAGGCTGGGGTTGGGGCACTGTCTCCCCCTGTGCTCTCCTCCCTGTATTTACACTGCCATTCACCTCGGTCCGCCATATACCTCTGCAACTTTAAGCTATATACTTTAACTTTCATTCCCTTTCACGAACCTCTTGTTCCAACAATCAGAAAGATGAAGACATTAGCACTACTATCTTTTCCTCATCCTTCCTTCTTCTTTTAGATGAAATTTTTGTCAAGGATGGGAAACATCTTACAGGAAAGAATCAAGAACAAGATAAAATGAATGGAGGTATTTTGTGACCATTCTCATTAATTTTTAAATTGTGAGTTGAATGGGGCATATGAGTGAATTCTGTTCCCTTAAAGATGACATTATACCCTTTAAAGAGGTAAAATGCCAAGCTAATGGATAAGACCTTCATAATGATCTGACTTGTGAATAGGTAGATAGGCACAATAACAGAAATTGGGGGAAATATAATCCAAACTCTAAACCTATGGAATCTAAATTCTTTTATGACTCAGGAATGAGATCTAGGTTTTCCCTATAGCCTTCTCCCTTAAGACATTAGCCTAATGTTAGCTTACATGGCTCACAAAATACAGGTATTATTGGAATGATTTCTGGACATAAAAGAGAAGCTCTTATTCTTCCTTTGAAGAAAGAATATGAAATAACATATACATAGGATCATTTTTCTCCCTGAGGAGGGAATGGGATACATATAACCCCAACCTTGATTCCTAGGGTCCTTTAAATAAATATTTGCTGAATGTATGGGTTTAGATCTGTAGTGGATTAATAAAGGATTGGGGGGAAATTACAACTTTTAGAGTTTCATCTTAAAGATAATTAAACTCTGTCGAAAATGCACCCATTGCCACTTGATAGAAATCTGGTCTGGAAGGACTGCTAATCTGATGCAGGATGGCACTTCCTCTAATTTTACATGATAGTATCATGTTGGAAGAAAATGCAGCCAACCAAACTAACATGCAATGTTTTCCTGTAACTTAGTATTTTTATTTCATACTTAGTGAAAGAACAGTTTCAGACTCAGATACAGACTACTATGTATCAATCTTGTGCATGCATAAAAAAAGGAAATATAAGTAAAATTGGTTATGGTGTTCCCCAAATTTCTTCACTTTCCAACTTTTTAAATCACTTTTTGAATCAATTGTTAATGGCTGTGGTTTACCATACAGTACTGTCTTTTGTGCCATCAAAAGTGTTGGTGGTGCACCAAGCCTTCAAAAAGTGCTCCATTACCAAATCCAGGATTTTTTCCAAGCTGCAGATCCTATTCCTCAAGTTTTGATGCCAGCACTTTCTTGATCTATCCTGAAGAGTTCAATGGATGGTTTTCAGGTAACATCCAGACTCATTTTCCTTCTTCAATGATTTTTTTGGACTAAAACTTAAGAGCAGTTGTAACTGACTAACCATACCATCAGGAATAATAACTATGTAATTTCACTTTTTTTTGGGGGGGATGTTAGGCTTACTATTTAACTGTTCAGATATAGGTTTCCAAAGTGCATTAAGAACTAATGTACTTGGTGAGTAATTCAGGGCTCCCATGGTTTAATAGCTTGTAGCCAGTGCCATATCTCTCTTTTGTAAGTGCTGGAGAAATCTCTTTTTGGTCTTGGAAAAATCTTCCCTCTTTTTCTAAGAAAAACTCCCTTTAAGTCTGAGAGACTCCTGTGTCTCTCCCTCCCCTTAATTCCTCCTCCTGTTAATTTCCTCCTCTGAGGGCTGTGGGCTTTATTATATTAAAAAATGCACTTAATTCAGTTGAAATAAGGACAATGTGAACAGCTTTTTTCTAAGAAAATCTTCCCTCTTTTTCTAAGAAAAACTCCCTTTAAGTCTGAGAGACTCCTGTGTCTCTCCCTCCCCTTAATTCCTCCTCCTGTTAATTTCCTCCTCTGAGGGCTGTGGGCTTTATTATATTAAAAAATGCACTTAATTCAGTTGAGATAAGGACAATGTGAACAGCTACATTCAAGTTACTATATGTGGAGGGAAGGACAACTAGGTTAATATAATAGCCACCTGGCCAATATTGAGGCCAGTTTGTAAAATGCACCCTGATTTCAGAAATGTTAAAGAGTGAAAAATGTGTGTCTTAGCATCTGTGAAATACATCATGTCATGGTGGCTGGGTTAATGGGTGATGGGTTTTCTTTGATCCGTTCCAAGGTTGGGATTTGGAAAGGGCTTAACTTAAAAGAAATCAGTACTTTTTTGGTGTGTTTAAAAAATCTAAAGGGGTTGACGAATGAACAGTTGCAATGGCCCTCATTTAAAGCGGGGGAGAAAGTTGTAACAGGGGGAAAGATATAGTGGGGGAGGCAGGAGCTGAGAATTACATAAAGAATGGAAACTGCGGATGCCAAAGCAATGGATAGGTTTAAAAAAGGGGAGGGGGACAATGTCACAAGCTCTCCAAAAAAGCATAATGATAGTTACAGCAAGAGCCAAAGAGCAAAGTAGCTCATGTTGAGATTATTTTTACGTAAGACATAAGCTCTCCAACTGGAGGCCCTCTCCATTTTAGGTATGATAATTTTCCTTATCACAGATTATTATGATATATTCAGTACTGTGATTGATTTAGGCTTGTATCCATTATACACAAAACTGTTTTTCCACACCACTATACCTGTAGTGAGTGGTACAGAATATAACTAAATGACTGAGTAGATTCTGGTCAATATTCGGCACCCTTTCATATGCAATGCAGGTCTCTGAATACCTAACTTCTTTAAACCTCACTTTTCTCATTTGTCCAAGGGGGTCATAATAGCATTCGTCCTAAGAGCCTATAAAGGGTTGCCCTGAGTATGAATTGCAAGAATACACACGTAAACGTTAAACACGATGCCTAGCACAAAGTAAGCGCTCATTAAACAGCAGCTTTTGTTAGGTGCACCTCACGCGGGAAACACACGAAAACAGCGCGAAAGACTAGCTCTCTTAGTTCCATTTTCTACAGTTCCTATGTGGCTTTGAATTGGCAAGCAATTTCTATTTGGTCCCTCAAATGCTAAAACCTTGATGCCTATCCTGCGTTATAAGCCTAGTCTTTTGGGTTGGAACACGTTTGATTTCACAAGCTCCGGACTGGGGCCCTGACCCTGGAGGAAGTGTTCCCTTTCAAGATGTGGGGACGGGACAGCGCGGCGGGAGGAAGGGTACTCCAACCACCAGGGGCGGGGGTGGACAGGGGGCGGTCCCGTGGCTCCTGCGTCAGAGGGGCCCCTGTTTTCGCACCTTCGTTGACGTCAAACCTTAATGAGGGCTGCAACGCTACATTCCCCGTGGATGTCTACGTGGGCTGAGTCGTGATTCGGGACCCGGGTCCTGCGAGTGACGCTCTCGCTCTGCTTATCCTCCCGCACTGGCGGGAGAGACGGTGGCTCCAATTTCTGGCTCCGCGGGCGGCGGGCGGCTCTCCGGACAGCCCGGGGGTCTGGGCGTCGTGGTGGATCCGGAATAGGAAGGGAGCGTACTCCCTGGGTCCTTGGCCTCCACCCAGGCCGGGAAGGAATCAGGGCGGCCTCCACCGAGGTGAGAACGGCCGCAGGGCGGAGTGGGGGCGGGGCGGGCGCGGGAGGGGCGGGGCCGAGAGGCGCGCAGCAGAGGAGAAGATCTCGGGCCCCGAGCGCGCGGCCGGGGGTGGGGCCTGCTCGCCTCGTTCGCGGGGAGACTTCTTCCTCCAGACGGACGTGTAGACTGCTCGCCCGGCTCCAGCGCCCGCTTCGCAGGTCCTTGGCTTCCCCTCACCCCGAGTCCCTTTCTGCCCCTCTTACGTGAGCGGGGCCGGCGTCTCCGGGCCGGGATCGAGGTGGCTGGGGCGTGGGTGGAGGTGGCGCGCAGGCTGCCTTGCCCGTCTGTCGGGGGCCCCAGGTCGGAGGGGCTCCCGGACTAGGCCCTGGGCAGGGGCAGGGGAGGAGGGGGCCTGCGGAGGTCGGATTTAGGGCTTTGTACCCGCGGGAAGTGCAGGGGCACCTATGGGGCCGAGATCCGGAGCCACCTGTCCACAAATCCCTTTCTCCCAGTGCCCTGCGTTGTGTCCAGCTGTCCCCAAATCTAGCCTTTACCGGCCTCTGGCGATCAGAATTTATTTTGGAGACGTTAGATTTTTGTGTTAACAATCATTTTACTATTGTCGTGCAACAGTTGTGCAAATCTGGTCAAATTACGCCGTTGTTATCACGTGCTCCTAAGGCCCTTTCCAGTTCCTAACATTTTCCGGCGCGATGAATCTGGCAGCGCGTGGGAGAGATACTGACTCTCACGGAACTAAAACGTTTTTTACCCCTTCAAATTGAATTTTGTTTACCTTTGTTTTTGTTTTTTACAGCAATTATGTACTATCGGGGGGGAAAAAAATCGCTGAAAAAGCTATAGCAATCTCATCGTCAAGAGAGAGTCACTATTAACAATTTGGGATACATAAACATATTCGTGTTACATAAATGGGGTGCTAATGTGATCTACTGTTTAATACATGAAGGACTTTTTCTATATCAATGCATAAACATCTTTCCACTGCCTTCTCAACTTGCACTGATTTGGACCCAAAGCCTGTAAAGGAAGAATTTTCTTCTCCCTGAACCTTGACCAGTGGCCAACCTTAGCAAAGAAACTCCTAAAAGATTTAATAAAATATCACTGCAGTGGCCAAGATGTTGGATAGAAATAAGCTGAATTCAGGGTAACAATCATTTCCTATGAAGTATTGTTTGCTCTGCTTAATAATTTGAGGCAATGTGTTTTTTTAAATGGCAGTTTTCAAACCATTAGTGAATTGTGAGATTAATGTAGTGGGTCATAACCACTGGTTTCATAAGCCGAAATAAGATAACAGAAAATATCAGAATGCATTACCTGTAATGAAGATATTGTTTTGTGAAACTTATAAAGTGTGCATGTGTGTGTGGTGTGTGCATGTGTGTCTACATATGATGGGTTGTGATATAAAATGTACTGCTTCCCGTGTGCCATGCTAATCAAATTTGAAAGTCACAGTCACTAAGGTACTGTCAGCACTCATCTCAGAAAGGGAGTGAAAAAAAAAAAAAGAATGGGAGCGATGATGCAATTAAGTTTAACAATAGTTCTACTTTTTTCTTTGGAACATGTGACAGTGTTTATTGTAGCGAATTAGATCTTAATTATTTGTTTTCACCTAATATTAAAACAATCAATTAGCATTCCCGAAAATACAGAGAGAACGCCTTTTAAAGAAGTTCAGAGGTTAAGAGCGTAAACTGCTCAGATTGACCTAGGGTCAAATCCCAGCTACGCTGGTTATTTGTGTGTGACCTGGAACAAGATAGTGCTTCTCTCCTGATTTGTAAAGTGGGAGTTACCGGAACACCAGCCTTATAAGGCTGTTTGATATTCTGATGAGATAATGCGTGTGAAACTGTTGATTTAGTGCCTGCACAGATTAAGTACTCACTACAAGTTAGCTATTAAGACTGAATGGAGGTATCCAGGATAATTCTTGTCGCCAGAGGTAAACCCGTAGAAGGTGGATAATCCAAAAGAGGAGGAAATTGAAAATCGGTTAATAATGTTATAAGGAAAGGGACACTGAATTAAGATGGTCTTTTTATATCATTTAGCCATTGTGTTGTGACTGCTCCCCAATTGTTTTTCTATTGCTAGAAAAGTAATTTAGATTATCTTATTCAGTAGACCAAATGCCTTTCTATTGTCTTTGCTTATTTATTATTGAACTGATGTCTCTATTGTCAAGCAATTGAAAAATATTTCCCACAGGGATTCTGGGTTTTGTTAGCTCTTATTCAGTACCACTGTCAGCTTGAGAAACTCACACACTTATAATTCAAGGCACTTCAAAAATGTGTTTATTTATCTCTGCAGTAGGTAAAGATCTCAGGTATGCAAGAAATAATCCTAAAAAAAAAAGCACTTTATTTCTATTTTGTGACAGTTCTGCTGAAGTTATCTCAGGCATTTCAAAGATCTCTCTTCACTGCCCCAGATTGGTTTTGCAGTTTTAAATGTTACATAAACCAATGAAATAAGAGTGTAAGCATTGTCATTTTTCATAGCACTTTATTTTTAAGAAAAATAAATCAAATACTTTGGCCTCAAAAAAAGGCTGTTACAAAAGCACTTAATTGGGTATCACAACTGTAAAAGGTTGGGGGAAATCTTAAACATTAATTGTAATACTTCTCTCAGTTTTGAAAATGTCTTTAAGTTCTTATTCTGTTTTAGAGGAACCAAAATGGAAATGTTACCGAACCGAACTTGGGTCTGCTCGCCCGCTGCACAGCAAAGCCAATCTACTGACACCGGGTTGTGGTGAAGGAAAGTACAGCGTTTATTTGCAGGGTGCCAAGCAAGGAAAACAGGCAGCTCGTGTTCAAAAGACCCGAACTCCCCCGATGGCTTTCAGGGAAGGGTTTTTTAAGGCCAACATTTGGGGCGAGGGTTGCAGCTCGTGGACTTTCTTCTGATTGGTTGGTGGTGAGGTAACAGGGTGATTTTTTGGGATTCTTAATCACTAACCTTCTGGTTCCAACCAGTCTGGGGTCTGCCTTCTTGTTAGCATGTAGGCACCATCCTCCACTGGGTCGGGAGGGGGGGGTCTTAGTTTCTGCAGAAAAACTCAAAGATATGCTTCAGATTGTTATGTATATCCCTTGAAGAGGAACTAGTACTCTGTTTTACCGCTGAAATATTGTTTAAGCTATCATTACTTTTCTTGCCTAACTGCTTTTCCTTTGTTTCTGCATTCCCTCACTTCCCTAATTTGTAACTGTTTGAGTCTGCTTTTTGGAACCAGGGAAGGCCCAGGAGACTAAAGCCTTTTTCTACAAACAAGAAATGGGGGACATGGAGGGGCTTTTGTAACTGGGAGGGCCCCACAGGGTCCTACTTGGTCTCAGTCCCCCATTTTCTTTGATACTTCCCAATCCTAAAGGGAGCAGGGGTGGAACAAGAAAGGGAATAAAGTTTTGGATAGAGAGGTTAATCATAAACTCGTCAGGGGAACTTGGTCTTAGGGGGACTTGGTTTCAGAAACTCCTTGAGGGTAAATCATGGTGTGTTTATGAAAATATGAAAAAAATAAGACTTGGGACTCTAGCTGTCCTATCCACAAAAAGCCCTCAATGAAACAAAAGAGTCTATCTTGACCTTAAATCAAACATGTATTCATTTGTATGTTTTAAGTTAGATAAAATATTAAGGTTATGTGTGTATGTATTTAAAAAATCATCTTATTGACCAATTTTTAAAAAGTTAACTCACCAACTACTGGGTCTTATCAGATAAGAGGGCTTTTATCTTACACTGATAAAATGAAATAGTATGCAATAGTATGCAATCTTTAAACATACTGTTTTGAATTATATATAATTTCATATAGAGGTGCTCATCATATATGGTTAAATGAGAGAGGAGACTATAGAATAGAATGGGTAGTACCATTCCATTTTTGTAAAAACATGTTTAGAACAAAGAAGAATATATGGCAAATGTAAATGGTGGGTAGTGGAATTACAGCTGATTTTATGCTCTTTATTTCTTAATTTTTATAATTGTACTATCATTTTGTTTTACTTTCATAATAAAAATTAATAAATTAATAAATATCATAAAATTAATAAAAGTCATTTCTTAAAGAAAAAATTAATGTGTGTTTTCCTAATTTATAAGTATAAATGAGACTAAGTCTTTGCTCTAAGGGATACTGACTCTTTGAACTTGGATGTTTTGGGTATTAACTAATTCTCCAATATTCTAGGAAATAGTGCTGAATAGTTTAACAGTTATATTCTTTATCCTATGAAAAGCATCTTTGAGTAGGAAAGAACTGTTGTTCCAGAATTTTCTTAAAGCCCTCCTTGAGTACACTGCTTTCCAAAAAATTTATACACTGCCTGAAGATATGGTCTAAATCTTTAGTCTGCTTTTAAATCTTATCATGTCAAAACTCAGTCTACTTTTCTTGCTTTATTGCCCCTTAAATTCTTAAATGAAAACTTAGCTCCACATGAATTTGTCAATTCACTATCTCCAAAAGTATCTTGTGCTTTCTTGCTTTTATACTTTGCTTCTTCGTTACTTGGAATAGCTTTTCCTGACAGTTGTGTAAACAAATTCTACCCAGTTTCCAATGTCCAGTTAAAAAAAACATATCCACCGTGACATCCCTGGTTCCTCCAGCTAAAACTGAATTTTCCAGCTAAACCTATTTGCACTTATTATTTGTGCCTAGGCATTTCTCAGATACCACCTGATATTTTTGCATTTATTTCCCAATTCCATCTAAACTTCTTGAGGGCAAGAAAGCTTGTATTATATTTCTCTCTATCCCTTGACGCTCCTAGCATAGAACCCTGCACAGGATAGGTGCTAAATGTTTATTCCTTGATCATACAGTGGTGTCAAGTGTTGAGTTCAAGTGCTGGAATTTCTTGTTAACCAGTGATCCTGGGTAGGGGGGTTAACACTTTGCCCACGACAATGTGGACGAATAAAAAATGGATAATTTGGCTTAATTGTCAATTGATATAGATAGGTGATAAGGAATTGACAGTATTTTTTAATTAAAACTAACACAAGAGCTAAGAGTTGTGTAGTTAGTTCAGGACTCAAACTTAAGTTTCACATAAATATTTCTTTGAAAAGTTTCTCATGAAGCTCATTTTGGGTTTGATGGCCTCTGTTCTTAACCCTACCAGAGGCACAGGTGTGCCTCGCGTTCTTACAGCTACTGTTCCCAGAACCCAGAGATCTGAAGTATTTGACGGTGGGTTATATGTACCCTCAGAGTTACTCTGTTCCAGAACATCTTAAGAGGTCATGTGGGATTCAGTGCGTCATAGTATGTAAAGTGCTTTGTGTTCAAAAGTTAGTAGTTTTTCTCCTCTTACTGGAAACATAATCGTGTCAGTCTTCAAACTTAAATTGTGACGAGGGTATTTATTTAATTTGGTTAATGGTAGACACTCATAGGGCTTATCATTTTTTGTTAAACAGTTTTATTTTAATTTATAGATGTTTGCCAGGACTAAATATAGCTGATGAAATATCTGACCTTTTCTGCTCAAGGTAAATGATTTGTTACTTTATAAAAATACCAGGTACCAATAGAATTCAGAGTTTGTATAAAAAGACCCATTTGGTCATGTAAAGTAATGTAATCCCGGGCCCCAAAGAAATGATCTCTTTAAGAATTTTGTTAGTACATGAAAAATGACGTATTATTGGTTCAACCTATATCAGAATCACCTTGGAACATTTTAAATATGTGTAATATGCATGTGCCTGGCTTCCCACCAGGGGATTTTGATTCCATACGTTTTTGGGGTTTTAGCATGTGAATTTTTCCAAATGCCAACAGGTGCTTTTGGTTTATTGTAGCTCTGTTTCATTGTGGCATGGCACTAGAGATGATGAAATGGCAGGTAATAATGCCATGGGAGTTAAAGTCCATAAGGGTTAAAGATCAAAAAATATTTAAAGTTTTTAAATTTTGTGTGTGTGTGTGTGTGATGTTAGACTCATGCTTTCATTTTGCCTTTTATTCAATGAATGTTTTAATTATATTTTAAATAAAGCACTAAAAAGTTTATTTAATGATTTTCAGAGTTCAGGTTTAAACTCTAGAGTTCTCTCAGCCTGAAAATTGCCACATCTATGAATACAACTTAAACTTTCTTTCATTTTGTTGCTTCAGGTTAATAAGTGACGTAAGTTAATGGAAAAAAGACGAAATTTTAAGTAAATAATTTTTTATATATTCTTTATTTCAGAAGCTGGTTTAATTGATTTATTTTCCCTATAAGTGAGAAGTCAGAAACTATCAAAGTTTCTCATAATAAAAAGTAATGGGTAAGTGAATGTTATGATAGCATTTTGATTTAATGAAGCTTTTCTATTCTTATTGGTTTTAAGGCTGTCGTTTCAATTTTTGAACATTGATTTTTTTTTGAACATTGATTTTAATGAATAAACGTTTTCTGTTGCAGGATAATCTTATCAGAAACACTCATAACATTATAGGATCATTCTCTTTATTTTTTTCGACAGATAAGAGTGTTTAAAATAATTAGAATTAAAACCTTGATGAAATTATCTCTTAAAATCCTATTTTCACTTTCACAAAACAGCAAAAAAACTCATTGTATTTAATTTATTACTTAAGTTTGTTATATTTTGTGTATGTGAATAAATTGTGTGTGTATCATAATTACTTGGGAAATTAAAAAAATTCTGAATTCTAGGCTCTATTCTCAGATTTACTAAATCAGAATTTTGGGGTATGATTTTTATATTCAGCCTGGTTTGGAAACCAGTATGTAATGCAGTATGTAATGATGAAGGATTATAGTTTTGGGGAGGAGGGTAGAAACTTGGAAACTATTCTTTATTTGTAGAGAAATCTTATTGCACTAGTTGGAAAAAAATTCTTCATATTCGTTTGGTTTATGTAATTGTCAGAAGAGAAATGTCTTTTGTTTCAGAGGCTGTATTAGTTGCTATTTTGTTTTTTAGCAACTTTGTTGGATAAATTACTTTAAAATCTGCCTCTGTGGATTAAGCAGAAAATAAATGCAGTATCTTTACTCTCATGCTAGAGAATAAGATGTTATATATGACACTGAGAGCTCACATAATCTGGGATTTTGTGTAGAAACATAACGGGAAAATTAATAAGCTTTGTTAAAGTATAGTAAATATACTATAGTAACAACTTAGAAATAGTAATTTGTCTTTATAAATTGAGTACTGTATTCAATACTGAATCACTTTCTGATAACTCTTAACAACTTAGAAAATCAATAAAAAATGTAGTCATCTAGGCTTCAAATACTGGCAACACACTACTCTTTTAGAAGATGCATAGGTCTCAGAGAAAGACAAATATTGTATGATATCACATATATCCACGTATATGTGGAATCTAAAAAATAAACTAGTGAATATAACAGAAAAGAAACAGACTCATAGATAAAGAGAACAAACTAGTGGTTACCAGCGGGGAGAGGGGAGAGAAGAGGGGCAAGATAAGGGTAGGGAGTTAAGAGATACAAACTGCTATGTATAAAATAGATAAGCTGCATGGATACAACACAGGGAATATGGCCAATATTTTATAATAACTATAAATGGAATATACCCTTTAAAAATTGTGAATTGTACTGTGTTGAACACCTGAAACTTACATTGTGCCTCAACTATTCCTCAATTAAAAAAGAAAAGAAGATTCAGAGGTCTCATTTTATTCCAGGCTCATTGATTGGTTCAGTAGCTCATGGTAGCCTTGTCTGTTTTCACAATTATTAGAAATATGAGTGGGTAGGACCCAAGAATGAATTTCTGGTCTCTGATATTATCATAGCTATTTTCCTTATGGTAATAAGGAATTACTGTGCTTTTGCCATTTTTGTTTTTTTCCAGTTTGAGTGTTCAAGGACAATAGCCATCTGACTTTGGTTATTCAATATGCAGAACAGACAAGGATATTGCAGCTACTGCTGTGTACACTATAATAACCTGGAACAGGTGAGAAGATCCTATTACTATGGTTGTACCACAAAGGACCTAGTCGTAACTTTCCCTTCTTTTACGTTTAATTAAATTCATTTATTCCTGCATTGAACAGACTATACTGAGAATCTACTAACGGGCAGATACTGTTTAAGTTTCTAGGGATATGGCCATGAACAAAATCAGTTTCCTTTATTCATGAAGCTTATACTTTAGTGCAGTAAGACAGAAAGTAAGTAGTCATATAAGTTTAGTACATAGTATGTCAGATTGTGATAAATGTTACGAGGAAAGTAAAATAGAGAAGAGTGTGCAATTTTAGGTAGAGTGGCCAGGTAAGGTTAAGGAAGTGACATTTGAGTTGAGATTTGCATGAAATGCAGGGGCCAGGCTTGCTTATATCTGGGGGAAGAATTTCTGGGTAGAGGGACAGGGAGAGCAAGGATACAGACCCTGAGGCAGAAGAGTGGTTAGCATGCTAACTAAAAGCCAGGAGGCCGATGTGGCTGCAGTGGAGGTCAGGTGGGGGGTGGAAGTTAAGTGACAGGTGAAGAATTCAGAGCATTAGATTTTGTAAGTCATTGTAAGACAAGGTAAGGACTTTGAATTTTATGCTTTGATGCATGAAAATTTAAATTTTTGCTATAGTTGAATTTGTCTTATCTTCTTTTGTTACTTGTGTTTTTGGTGTCATAAAAATTGCCTTAAAAAAAATTGCCTAATCCAAGTTCTTGAAGATTGATGCCCTGTCTTTTATTTTATTTTATTTATTTATTTATTTTTGATGCCCTGTCTTTTAAAAATACGGCCACATTAGTGGTTAGAACTTCAACATAAGAATTTGGCGGAGGTGGGAGGGGTGGACGCAGTGCAGTCTATAGCATTTATGCTGTTTGAGTTTTGGATGTTAAACCAATTTTTCATTCCTGGGATAAATTCCACTTGGTCATGGTGTATAATTCTTTTAATATGTTGCTGGATTTGGCTTGCTAGTATTTTGTTTCAGATTTTTGCATATATATCCATAAGATATATTGTCTGTAGCTTTTTTTTTTTTTTTTTGGTGTGTTGGGGCTTCAAGTTGTGGCACGCGGGCTCAGTAGCTGTGGTGTGAGGGCTTAGTTCCTCTGCAGCATATGGGATCTTCCTGGACCAGGGATTGAATCTGTGCCACCTGCATTGTCAGGCGGATTCTTAACCACTGTGCCACCAGGGAAGTCCTCATCTGTAGCTTTTTTTCCTTGTGATGTGTTTGTTTTTGGTGTCAGGGTAGTACTGACTTCATAGAATGAGTTGAGTAGTATTCCTTTCTCTTCTTTTTGTTGGAAGAGTTTGTGAAACATCACGTATGGAGATTTTGAAATAAGTATTCATGGTAATAGTAGCTGCAGCTTTCTGACCAGGATTGTTAACTTAGAAGATTCTCAAGTTTTTCTTCAGCTGTGGAATTGTCTCATAGGTGAAGCAATCATATAATGAAGCTTCTGCTAGTGCTAAACTGTTTGATCTTTGATGATATCTAAGACAAGTTTATAATATATAAAAATCATGCTGTTTAGTAGCATTTGTTTTGTTTAATGATCTAATAGTAGGCACTTAAATTCATACTAGGAAGAGTTTTTATTATTGTGATTTCTACATCTGTGCCTTTTTAAAAAAGAAATAATTTTTAATGCTGGTTATAAACATGAGGAGGCAGATAATAAATCTCAAGTTCTCTTCAATATTTCTCTCATGATTGAGAAATTCTATCATCACTTGAATGGAAAATTATTTGTTGAACTTTTGCTAGTGATAAAACATGTTTATGCTTTAACTACAAGTTCTAGTCAATAAGCATTCAGTATAATTTTTTTGCTGAAGGTTTAGAATAATAATTTTTAGACATTTGGATACTCCTGTACTAAACTGACATTTAAAAAGATTCTGTTGATGATAGCTGAGGTAATTTGTACTAACTATAAAAGCTTGAAAAACACACACACACACACATATATATGTATATATATGATTCAAAGCTTTGGTGAACTACTAAGCCAGTGAAGACATATGGGGCCCAGATCTAGCTGAATATTGATCAGAATATTCAACAGAAATAATGGAAGCCAAAGGAAAGAAAACAACTGACAACTTAGAATTCTATACTCAGTAAATAAGGTGAAATAAAATATTTTCAGGAAACAAAAATTAAGGGAATTTATCACCAGCAGACACTTACTAAAGGAAGTACTAAAAAGAGTTTTTCAGGTAGAGGGAAAATGATTCCAGTTGGAAGCTCAGAGATACAGGAAGGAACGAAGAGCAATGGAAAGGTATATAGGTGGGCAATGTAAATGAATAATATCTTGTGAAATTAACAACAGTGGCATATAAATTGGAAGGGGAGTAAATTGAGCTAATACCTAAGGACCTTGCATTGTTCAAGAAGAGAGTGGGGACTTCCCTGGTGGTCCAGTGGTTAAGACTTGGCACTTCAGTGCTTCCAAGGCAGTGGGTGCAGGTTTGATCCCTGGTCAGTAGAACAAAGATCCCACAAGATCCCACATGCCGTGAGGCATGGCCAAATTAAAAAAAGAGAGAGAGAGTAAAAGTAACAAGTACTTTTGATCAGTCAGGGTTGCATGTTATAGTCTGTTACCACTAATAGACTAGGAAAAAGTCTATATAAAATATAGATCTTTGTAGTCTATATAAAATTGGAATAATAAAAAGTAGTCCACAAGAAAATAAGAAAGCAAAGAAATAGGGACACTGTGTAGGCAAGAATAGAATAGTAAAACATTTAAAAATAAAAACAAGAATTAACTACAAATGTATCAGTAATAAATTAAGTGAAAATAGACGATGCTTGAATTAAACTATATTCAATATTTTATCAGAGGTCCTAGTCAGGGAAATAAAGAAAGAAAAAGAAAAGAAAATGATAAAGATTAGAGAAGAAGAAATAAAACTGTTAGTGTTTGTATACACTGTGACTGTGCACAAAGAAAGTCCTAAAGATATTTAGATGAACTATTAGAATTGATAAGTGATTTTTAAAAACCTTTGGGCCAACATAAAAATAAATTGTCTTCTTAGAGTAAATATATATATGTATAGCAATCACTTTGCTGTACACATAAAACTGACATAACATTGTAAGTTAACTATACTTCAATAAAAAATAGTTAGAAAAAAAGAATAAAAAAATTGTCTTTCTATATATAAACACCACATAGAAGATGAGATTTGAAGAAGATATTTACAACAGCATCAAAAATCATCAACTTTTAAGGAATATATTGTGTAAAAAATACGTATAAGATTTTTGTACAGAAAACTATGACCATTGAGAGAAATTTAAGAAAAATTTAAAAATTAAATGCACACACATACACAAAAGAAAGTGAAAAGGCAAGCCACAGAGAGGAAGATGATACAGATCTTCCTCAACTTATGATGGGATTACATCCTGATTGTAATTTGAAAATATCTTAGGTTGAAAATGCATTTAACACACCTAACCTATTGAATATCATAGCTTACCTAGCCTACCCTAAAATTACTCAGAACACTTCATCAGCCTACAATGGGGCAAAATCATTTATGCAAAGCCTATTTTATAATAATTGAGTAGCTCATGTAATTTATTGAATACTGTACAGAAAGTGAGAAACAGAATGGTTTTTTTTTTTTTTTTTGCGGTACGCGGGCCTCCCACTGCTGTGGCCTCTCCCGTTGCGGAGCACAGGCTCCGGACGCGCAGGCTCAGCGGCCATGGCTCACGGGCCCAGGCGCTCCGCGGCACGTGAGGTCTTCCCGGACCGGGGAACTAACCGTGTCCCCTGCATCGGCAGGCATACTCTCAACCACTGCGCCACCAGGGAAGACCCCCTTATGGTTTTTAGATGCATATTTTAGAATTGCTTTATAGAAAGGGTATATTAATTTATACTTCTACTAGGTGTATAATGAATTTATATTGTGACACTCTCACTACTAATGAGTATTACCCATTTAAAAATATTCATTTTCTTTTTACTTTATAGCATATATCCAGTGATCAGCACAGGTACTTGACCACACAGAGTAGACAATGGATGGCTACCGCTAGTTTGATGGATCGTTTCTTGCAGGATGTTCTGAGGCACCACCCATATCATTATCAAGAAAGCAGGTAAAGTAACGGAGTGGAATAATATTAGCACAGAGTTAGTTATATGTTACAGTAAGTGTTTGTGTTAATTGTTCTAATACTTCCTAAAGTGAATCAAGGAATATAACGTGAAATTTTATCTAGTAACTTACCTTTGCAATTATTTAAAAATTTTTCCTAGCTTAGGTAAGAAATTTCACTCTAAAAGTTATGGACTACACTGTGCTTTTTCTAAAGAAAAGTCTTAGGCCAATAAATAATTATATATCATTAAGGTGTTTTGTAAGGATGTCACAGGATTAAACACGGTAAAAAGGTGGGAGCAAACATAACTTTTACGAGATTAGTAACCAGAAAGTTGGTGACAGTAGCCAAGTAAGGGTGGTTAAGGTAAAAACTAAGTTAATTCCACATTAATGGAACTATTTGCTATTTTGTCAAATAGAATTGGCTCTTTTTATAATTTGTCAGTATCTTGATAGCTTACTCTTGTATTCATTTATTTTGGTTTTAATAAAAATAAATATTTTGATAACATTTAAAAAAGTTAATGTCCTATGTTAAAGAAGAACTTCGGTAGAAAATCAGATTATGTACTGTGGTGAGTTTGCAACTACAGCTATACAAGATAAGGCAAAATAGATCATTAGCACATTTGTGCAGAATTAGTTGAGTTCAGCACTAGCAGCAGAAAAAAGGATAAACTTCTTGAACGCTTTGCAAGTCACCAACCTAGAACTTAGTAAATGGCGAAAAAGTTTTAATGGGAAAAAGTCAGGAAAAAAATATGTGGTTTTCGTAGAGAATGAACTTGAGGACATGGGGAGGGAGAAGGGGAAGCTGGGACAAAATGAGAGAGTAGCATGGACATATATACACTACCAAATGTAAAATAGATAGCTAGTGGGAAGCAGCCACATAGCACAGGGAGATCAGCTCGGTGCTTTGTGACCATCTAGAGGGGTGGTATAGGGAGGGTGAGAGGGAGACGCAAGAGGGAGGGGATATGGGGATATATGTATACATATAGCTGATTCACTTCATTATACAGCAGAAACTAACACAGCACTGTAAAGCAATTATACTCCAATAAAGATGTTAAAAAAAATTATGTGGTTTCTTAGCTGGTGGAGAGATGGAATTAGCCTATCTTGGGGTCAGTATAAATTACCAGTTTATAGTGTATATAAACAATGCTTCAACAAACATATTTGTACATGCAACTTTTTCTGTGGAGTAGATTCCTAGAATTTGAACTTTGGGGCTAAAGTTTATGGACATTAAAAATATTTTTTATTTTTTAACTTTTCATTTTGGAATAATTACAGGCTTACAAAAATTTAGCTGCAAAACTGGTACAAGGAATTCTTGTGTAACTTTCACCTAGCTTCCACAAATGTTAAATCTAAAATAACCACAGTACAGTGATCAAATCCATGAAATTACATTGATACCATACTATTTACAGACCTGATTCAGATTTTGTCAGTAGTGTTACTAATGTCCTTTTTTTGGACCAAGATTCCATCCAGGACCACACAGTGCATTGAGTTGTCACAATTCCTTACTTTCCCTTAATCTCGAGTAGTTCCTCAGTCTGTCTTTGATTTCAAGACCTTGACACTTTTTAAAAGAGTACTGGCCAGTTATTTTGTAGGATATTCCTAAATTTGGGTATGCCTGATGTCTTTTCATTTTGTTGATGGTCTCCTTTACTGTGCAAAAGCTTTTAAGTTTAATTAGGTCCCATTTGTTAATTTTTGCTTTTGCTTCTATTGCTCTAGGAGATGGATCCAAAAAAATATTGCTGCGGTTTATGTCAAAGAGTGTTCTGCCTATGTTTTCCTCTAGGAGTTTTATATTATTTGGTCTTACATTTAGGTTTTTAATCCATTTTGAGTTTATCTTTGTATATGGTGTTAGAGAATGTTCTAAGTTCATTCTTTTACATGTAGCTGTTCAGTTTTCCCAGCACCACTTATTGAAGAGACTATCTTTTCTCCATTGTATATTCTTTCCTCCTTTGTCATAGATTAATTGACCATTAATGCATGGGTTTCTTTCTTTTTATTTATTTATTTATTTGGCTGTGACGGGTTGTAGTTGCAGCATGCGGGATCTTTCGTTGCAGTGCGTGGGCTTCTCTCTTGTTGTGGCACATGGGCTCCAGAGCACACGGGCTCAGTAGTTGTGGTGTGCAGGCTTAGTTGCCCTGTGGCATGTGGGATCTTAGTTCCCCAACCAGGGATCAAACCCACGTCCCTTTCATTGGAAGGCCAGTTCTTAACCACTGGACCACCAGGGAAGTCTGCGTGGGTTTATTTCTGAGCCCTCTGTCCTGTTCCATTGATCTATGTTTCTGTTTTTGTGCCAGTACCATCCTGCTTTGATTACTGTAGCTTGGCAGTATAGTCTGAAGTCAGGGAGTGTGATTCCTCTAGCTCTGTTCTTCTTTCTCAAGATTGTTTTGGCTATTCAGGGTCTTTTGTGTTTCCATACAACTTTTAAAATTATTTGTTCTGGTTCTGTGAAGAATGCCATTGGTATTTAGATAGGGATTGCAGTTAATCTGTAGATTGTCTTGGGTAGTATGGTCATTTTAACAATATTGATTCTGCCAGGAACATAGTGTATCTTTCCATCTGTTTGTGCCATCTTCAGTTTCTTTCATCAGTGTCTTATAGTTTTCTGAGTACGGGTCTTTTGCCTCCTTAGGTAGATGTATTCCTCGGTGTTTCATTCTTTTTGATGTGATAGTGAATGGGATTGTTTCCTTAATTTCTCTTTCTGGTAGTTCATTGTTAGTGTATAGAAATGCAACAGATTTCTGTATATTAAGTTTCTATCCTGCAACTTTATCAAATTCTCTGATGAGCTCTCGTAGTTTTTTTGGTGGCATCTTTAGTATTTTCTATGTATAGTATCATGTCATCTGCAAACAGTGACAGTTTTACTTCTTCCTTTCCATTTTGGATTTCTTTTATTTCTTTTTCTTCTCTTGTTGCTGTGGCCAAGACTTCTAAAACTAAGTTGAATAAAAATGGTGAGAGTGGGCATTCTCGTCTTGTTCCTGATCTTGGAGGAAATGCTTTCAACTTTTCCCTGTTAAGCATGTTGTTAGCTTTGGTTTGTCACATATAGCCTTTATTAAGTTGGGGTATGTTCCCTTTATGCCCACTTTCTGGAGAGATTTTATCATAAATGGATGTTGAATTTTGTCAAAAGCTTTTTCTGCATCTATTGAGATGATCATATGGTGTTTATTCTTCAATTTGTTAATATGGTGTATCACATTGATTGATTTGAGTATATTGAAGAATCCTTGCAGCCCTGGGATAAATCCCACTTGTTCATGGTGTATGATCATTTTAATGTGTTGCTGGATTCTGTTTGCTGGTATTTTGTTGAGGATTTTTGCGTCTATATTCATCTGTGATATTGGTCTGTAATTTTCTTTTTTTGTAGTACCTTTGTCTGGTTTTGGTATCAGGGTGATGGTGGCCTCAGAGATTGATTCAGAAGTTTTCCATCCTAACCTTACACCTAAAGGTACTAGATAAAGAAGAACAAACAAAACCCAAAGTTAGTAGAAGGAAAGAAATGATACAGATCAGAGCAGAAATAAATGAAATAGGGACTTCCCTGGTGGTGCAGTGGTTAAGAATCTGCCTGCCAGTGCAGGGGACATGGATTTGATCCCTGGTCTGGGAAGATCCCATGTGCCGTAGAGCAACTAAACCCATGTGCCACAACTACTGAGCCTGAGCTCTAGAGCCCACGAGCCACAACTACAGAGCCCACACACCACAACTATTGAAGCCCCGCACAATAGAGCCTGCGTGCTGCATCTACTGAGCCCATGCACTGCAATTACTGAAGCCCACATGCTCTAGGGCCCGCGTGCCACAACTACTGAGCCCACATACTGCAACTACTGAAGCCTGCGCGCCTAGAGCCTGTGCTCTGCAACAAGAGAAGCCACCGTAATGAGAAGCCTGCACACTACAACGAAGAGTAACCCCCACTTGCCGCAACTAGAGAAAGCCCATGCGCAGCAACAAAGACCCAATGCAGCCAAAAAAAAATTAAGAAAATGATATAATAAAAAAAATGAAATAGAGACTTAGAAAAATAAGAAAAGATCAATGAAACTAAAAGCTGGTTCTTTGAAAGATAAACGAAATTGATAAGCCTTTAGCCAGCCTCATCAAGAAAAAAAGGGAAAGGGCCCAAATCAATAAAATCAGAAACGAAAAAGGAGAAGTTACAACAAACACCACAGAAATACAAAGGATCATAAGAGACTACTGCGAACAGCTATATGCCAATAAAATGGACAACCTAGAAGAAATGGTCAAATTCTAGAAATGTATCAATACAATCTCCCAAGACTAAACCAGGAAGAAATAGAAAATATGAACAGACCAAATACCAGTAATGAAATTGGATCAGTAATTTTTTTTTTTTTTTTTGGGGTACGGGGGCCTCTCACTGTTGTGGCCTCTCCCATTGCGGAGCACAGGGTCCGGATGCGCAGGCTCAGCGGCCATGGCTCACCGGCCCAGCTGCTCCACGGCATGCGGAATCCTCCTGGACCAGGGCACAAACCTGTGTCCCCTGCATCGGCAGGTGGGCTCTCAACCACTGCGCCACCAGGGAAGCCCTGAATCAGTAATTTAAAAACTCTCAACAGACAAAAGTCCAGGACCAGACAGCTTCACAGGTGAATTCTACCAGACATTTAGAGAAGAAAATTTTAATTCTTGATAGACATTTCCTGGAAGGCTATACCAATTTATATATAATTTATTGCATCAATTGTATATATATGTATATACACCGGTAGTATATGACAGTGCTCATTTCCTGTCACTCTTGCCAACATTGCAATTATCAACCTCTTTCTTTCTCCCTAAAATAATAGGCCAAAAAGTGTCTCTTAATTAACCTTTATTTATTTATGAGTAAAGTAGAATTTCTCTTGCTATATAGTTATTAGAAATATATTTATCCTATGGATTGTTTTTTCATATACTTTGCTTATTTTTCCATTGAATTGTTTGTATATTTTGCATTTGTATGCAATATTTATGAATAATAGTTCTTTGTATTTTAAATGTTATTTGTATTTTAACTATCAGAATCTGTCATGTGTTTATCAACTCTGTTATCATGTGTTTATCAACTATATGTTATTTTTTACCATATAGAAAGAAACATTTTGACACAATCTAAGGAGAATTTTTATTTATGGCTTCTTTCATGTCTTTTTCTTAATTCCATTTTTCTCTTCTTTTAAATATTTTTAATCTTCTTGGAATTTATTTTTATAAGTGGTATATAGCAGTACTTATTTTTTAAATATACTAATTATCTCCACTGATATAAAACATCACCTGTAACATAAAATTCCTGTATTTGTGTGTGTGTATCTACATCTACTTCTATATCTATATATTGGATTTTGAATACCATTTTCTTTCACTGAATGGTTTTAATCCCATGCCAGTACCACATTACTTATGTTTATAAGCTTTCTGAATTATATAGTTCATCTTTAAAAAATTTCATCTCTCTTTCCCCCCTTGTCTAGACATTGTTGGTTTTTCTATTATTTTAGACTTCTTGAAAATCAGCTCTTGCTTTGCTTTTGTTTCCTATTTATTGTCTTTTTCTTAATTTATATCTTCAATTTTCCTGAGGTAGGGAGATTTGGTTATTTTTCTGTCTTTTTGAATTAGATGCTCATTTAGTTAATTTCTGTTTACTAATTCTTATTTTAATGGGAAATTTAAAAGTGTGAAGTTTTCATTTTGATCATCTCATAGATTTAATATATAGTTATTTATTTTGTTTGTAGATAGTTTAAAAAGTTTTCCTTTTTAGCATAAGAGTTATATAAAAGAGTGGTTTTTAACCTTTAATGGTTACATTTTTGGAGGCCTTTTTTTGTTGTAAAATTAGTTTAAAATGAGTAGAAATACAGATTGTGATTTAGTTGTTAATTTTATTTATTTATTTAGTTGTTAATTTTAAACCCACATGAATACAGATGAAAATTTTTTGGGATTTCCAACTTGTTTGATTTTATGATTCTGCCTTCCTTTTTTTTCTTAGCCAAATATTACAAAATTAATTTTAATTTGAGACTCTGTCTTCTAGGAATCTTGCCCAGGGTAGGAAGAAAATAACATTTATTATGCATTTAATAAAAATCTTAAACAGATGTTAGAGTATTTTTATGGATTTTTTCCCCCTTGCTTTTTAGATCAATGCAAAATGAGAGACTTCATATGACTACTGTGTCACCTTCTGGAGTGGTTCCGAATGACGATTTTGTTCCTGAAATAATGACTGAGGATGCTACTGGAGTCAGAGAAGAGATGTCTTCCAAGGCTTCTGAACCTGTTGAAGAGCTGTATTCTAAACCTAGTAAATCTCAGGAATATATACAGAGTGTTTCAATTCGGCCATCGGTTATTCAAAAACTGGAGAAAGGACAGCAGCAGCCCTTGGAGTTCATTCATAAAATTGGGAGCCATATGAAAGAATTTAACCCAGTTGGTATTGGTCATGCTACAAATAATAGACAAAACGTAATATATTCATCAGTGGTTTCTAATGCTCCTGTTAGTTGTTTACCTGAAAGTTCTCATGAAAGACCAGTTACAACTAATGCTACTACTGGGTTACCACTAGGATCCCATTTGGATTCAGTTAACAAATGTGACCCAAACAAAGTTGACAAATACTTTAAACAGCTAGACAGGGGCTCTAGAAACCCTATGCTATCATCCCATCCAGAAACTTCTTCAATAACTTATCAGAAACCTAAAGAATCAAACAGGAAATCTTTATGTATAAATTCCGATAAATTGGTTATACAGGAAGATGTGAAATCTCAGGGTAAAACTTTGTCAACTGGCTCTAAAGTCCATGAATGTGTGGGTGCTGAAGCCTTCTTAAAATTGGAATCTCTTTCCAGATTTACAGTAAACCCAACAGTCAACCTGAATAAAACTGACATGCCTTCTAATAAAGGAATCTTTGAAGATGGCATTCCAAAGCATCATGAGAAATTCTTTCCTAATATGGATCATACCCAAGAAGGAAAGCATTTGGTCTTTAACAAGTCAGCCTTCTTGGAACAGAAGATCTCAGTGAGTTCTGAAATGAAGTTTACTGGTGGCTGTCTTCAGTCAGCATCTGATCACCATGAAGAGGCTGTGCCAGACCTTTGGAAGGAGGAGCAAATTGACCAAGAAGATAAGAACTGTGAATCAAGAGGTTCTGAAATGAGTTCTGATGGCAGTTCCTCTTTTTATTCACTGACGGACCAATCTAAAGTGACTGCCGAAGAAATAAACCTCTTAAAGGAAGTACATGCTGACTTGCAGTATAAGAACGATAAATCTTGTGTTTCTGAAATAAGCTCTGATTATGATGGCTCCCTTCAGTTGACTTCCAACCAAACTCAAGTAATTGTTAAAGACGTAAGTGTTCAGAAGGCAATGCATATTAGGCTGGTTGATGAAAGCTATGGATCTAGTGATTCTGAGATGAATTTTCATGGTGATGCCTCACTTCAGTCAACTGATAACTACCCCCAACAGCATGAAAAAGAAGTAAACCTTCCCAAGGGGGCACACGTTGGCTTGGTTGATATGAACTATGGATCTGGTAGCTCTGAAATAAGTGCTGATTCCGTTTTCTCACGTCAGTCAGTGGTTGACCAATTCCCAGTGGCTGTCACAGAAACAAAACTCTGGAAGAAGGTTCACATTAACTTGGTTGATAAGAACTATGGATCGAGTTGTTCTGAAACAAGTTTGGATTGTGATGTTTCTCTTCAGTCAGTAGTTGACCATCCTCAACAGGCTGTCAGAGAAAGAAACCTGGAGGATAGGCTTGTCTATCTGAAAGATAAGGATCGTAAGCCTAGTAGTGCTAAAGCACATCTTGATGGTGATGTCTCTCTTCAGACCATGACTGATGAACCTCAGAGGGCTGTTGAAGAAATCTATCTTCTGAAAGAGAAGAATGACGTTGTGGATATGAACTGTGGGTCTCATGGTCCTGAGATGAATTTTCATCTGATGAAAACAGATGCTAAGTTAGTGCCTGACCAATCCCAAGTGGCAGTTACAGAAGTAAACGCTCAGGAAGTAGCTCTTGACCTGGAGAATAAGAGTGTTAAATCTAGCATTTCTGATCTAAGTTTTGATTCTCATGCTTCTCTTTATCGATCAACTAATGATCAACCTCAGGGGGATTGTGGTGAAATGAATCTGAAAGCGTTAAATGTTGATATGGAAGTTAAGAGCTATGGGTGCTCCAGTTCTGAGTTGAGTTTTGATTCCGATCCTCCTCTTATGTCAGTTACTGAGTATACTGAGCTGGATGTTGAAGAAATAAGAAAGAAGCACATTAACCTGGAAGATGAGAGCTTTGAGTCAATTAGCTCCAAAATAACTTTTGATTCTGATATTCCTCTTCACTCAGTAGTTGACCAATCTCAAGTAGCCATTTATGAGGAGGAGTCTATTGATCTGGGAAATAAGAGTAATGAATCTTGTGTTTCTGAAATAACTTTTGATTCTGATATACCTCTTCATTCAGGGATTTATCAACCTGAAGTAGCTGCTAAAGAAACATTCATTCAGAAAGAAGAGTATATACACTTAGGAGGGAAGGATGATGAACCCACCGGTTCTGAAATAAGTTTGGATTCTTATATCCCTTTTCACTCAGTGGTTAACTACCCAGAAGAAGCTGTTAAAAAGCTAAATCCTCAAAAAGAAGAGTGGGCACCCTTAGAAAATAAGGAAAATGAACCTTGTGGTTCTGAATTAAGTTTTGATTATGATGTTTTTCATTCAGTGACTGGATGTTCTGAAGATCCCATTAAAGAAAGAAACCTTCTGAAAGAGGAGATTATACACTTAGAAAGCAAGGGTAGTGTACCTGTTGTTTCTGAAAGCAGTATGAAGTCTGATATTTCTTTTCATTTAGTGACTGATCATCCTGGCATAGCTATTAAAGAAGTAAACCAAAAAGAAGAATATGTAAAGTTAGCAGATAAAGGTAATGAGTTAAGTGTTTTTGAAACAAGTTTGGATTCCAATATCCCTCTTCAGTCAGTGATTCACAAACCTGAAGTGGTTGTTAAAGAACTATGGCTTCAAAAAGAAAAGCATGCTAAGTTAAAAGGTAAAAGTGCTAAATTTAGTGGTTCTGAAATAAGTTTAGATTCTGATTATTCAATGACTGAAACTCAAATAGCTGTTAAAGAAATAGATGTTCAGAAAGAAAAACGTGTTGTTCTAGAGAACAGGAGTGATGAATATAGTGGTTCTGAAATAACTTTGGACTCTGATGTCCCTCTTCAGTCAATGAATGAAAAACCTCAAATAACCATTTTAAAGGAGGACCATGTTGACCCAGAAGATGAAAGTACTGTACCTAGAGGTTTTGAAAAAAATTTGGGTACTGATACCCCTCTTCATTCAGTCATTGACCAACCTCGACTAGCCCTTTTGAAGGAAAAACATGTGGATCTGGAAGATACAAACAATGAATCTAGTGATGGTAAAATAGCTTTTCATTCTGATGACCCTCTTCAGCCATTGACTGAACAATTTCAAGAAGTGGTTGAAAAAACAAACCTGTGGAAAGAAGAGGATATGGGCCAGAAGAATAAGGTTGATGAACCTAATGCTTCTAAATTAATACATAATTCTGATGTTCCTCTTCTGTCTGTGTCTGATCAACCTGAAGTAGCTGTTAAACGAATAAACCTCAAGAACGAAGGTCATGTGTACTTGGAAGATAAGAACAGCCAATATAGTGGTTCTGAAATGAGTTTGAATTCTGATCTCTTGGTTCAGTCAGTAGTTGATCATGCTCAGATAACTATTTTGGAGCAGGAGCATACTGAGCTAGAGGATAAGCACAATCAATCTTGTGGCTCTGAAATAAGTTTTGATTCTGTTGACCCCCTTCAGTCAGTGGCCAACCAGCTTAGAGAAACTGTTAAAGGAGTAAGCCTTTGGAAGGATGAAGTTGACATGGAAGATAAGAGAGATGAATCTAAGTGTTTTGAAATTGTGTATGATTCTGATGTCCTTTTTCAGTCAGTGGCTGGCCAAACTAAAGTTGTTAAGGAGATCAACCCTTGGGAGGCGGATGTTGACTTGGAAGATAAGGTGGTCCAACCTAGTGATTCAAAAATAAATTTTGTTTCTGATGAACCTCTTCAGTCTGTGGCTAATGAAATTCAAGAGGCTATTCCAGAAATAAATCTTCTGAGGGAGGGACATGTTTGTCTGTGTACTAAGAGCTATGAACCCAATGATTCTGAAGTCATTTATGTTTCAAATGCCCATCTCCAATCAGTGGTTGAGCAACCACACATATTGGAAGAGCAAAAAGCCAGTTTGGAAGATAAGAGCAATGATCCTTGTGGTCCTGAAATAAGTTTTGTTTCTGATGATCCCCTTCAGTTAGTGACTAGACCGCTTCAAAAAGCTGTTGAAGAAATAGGTCTTTGGGAGGAAGGCCATATTTACCTGGAAAATAAGAGATATAAACTAGGTGATTTTGAAGTAAGTTATGATTCTGATGTTGACTTCATAGCTGGGCATTCTCCTGTGGCTGTCAAAGAAATAAACTTGCAAGAGAAGGATCATGACCTTCATAAGAACTGTGAATTTAGTGTTTCTGAAATAAAATGTGATTCTGGTGTTCATCTTCAGTTAGAAGTTGACCAACCTCAAGTGGTTTGCCAAGAAGTAAACTTTCAGATGGAAAAGCACCTTGGCATGGAAGAAAGAGTCAGTGAACCTAGTGATTCTGAACTAATGTGTGATTCTGATGTTCCTGTTCAAATAGTGATAAACGAACTTCAAGTGTCAGACAAAGAAGCAGATCTTCAGAAGATGCTATTTGTGGACCTGATGACCAGTGATAACGATTGTGAAATGATTTCAGATTCTGATGTCCATTTTCAGCCAGTGATTGACTCACCTCAGATGACTGTCAATGAAATCAGCTGTATAAATGAAGAAAGTTTTGTTCCAGAAGATGAGAACTGTGACTCTTGTGATTCTGAACTAGGATATCCTCAATCAGTGACAAACCATTCCAAAAAGACCTTTAAAGTAGTAAACCAGAAGCAAGACTATATTATTCTGGAAGAGACAAGCTGTGAGCCTTATATTTCTGAACTAAATTTTCAAATTGATGCCTCTCATCAGTCCATGACTTCCCAGTCACAAGAGCCTAGGAAAAAAAAGGCCAAATATATTGACCCCAAAGATAAGAGCTGTCAATCTAATCGTCCTAAAAGAAATTTTGAACGGGAGGAGACTTCTCAGCCAGTGACTCAGCAACGCCAGAAGGCTAACAAAGGAGTCAACCTTTGGAAAGATGTCGAAAATATTGGCCTAAAAGATAAGAACTGTGAATCTAGTGTTTCTGCAGTGGATTGTAATGAGTCTCCTGAGTTGGTGATTCATCAAATGCCTGATAAAGAAAACCTTTTGAAGTTAAAACATACCGATCTAAAAAGTATGAGCTGTGAACCTTGTGGTTCTGGGATGAATTTTCAATGTGATCCCTCTCTTCAGTCTGACAATGACCAGCCTCAAGAAGCTGTTAATAAAATAGACCTATTTGAGAAGATGTCTTTTGACCTGAAAGAAACAAACCATAATTCCCATTCAGGCTCTGTTCCCATGGTTGATTCTATACGGAACCTGGAAAAAGCAAAGGAAGTCACAGAAAATGATCCTGATGAACCAGTTCTTGAAGGCTTGCCTCATGTCCCTCCTTCATTTGTGGGGAAAACATGGTCTCAGATAATGAGAGAAGGTGACGTGAAAATTAATGCTCTCGTGAAGGAATTTAAGAAAGGTCGTTTCCACTGTTACTTTGATGATGACTGTGAGACCAGGAAAATTAAAAAAAAAAAATCGAGTGAAGGAAAAAAGGTTACCTGGAGTGACCTCAGTCAGGACACTACATCAATTCAAGTTCTTTCGGATTGTGATGATAATGCAGGTGGTATTTCAGATATTGATGACTTTTCAGTGGCCTTAGATAAACCTAGCCATTATCCTTCAGCAAAGAAGCATTTTGAACAAACATGCCGAGTGGCTTCTCCATGCCAGGCTATAAAAGTCAGCCATGGAACTCAAACCAATCTTGCAAGTCACCCAGGGACAAAAAGAAGAATAACTGGACAAGAGAAAGACTCTCCAGTAAGGAAGCGTTTACTTTTACAGAATGACAGAAAAACAAGAAAGAAAGTAAAAATTGGAAAAGTTGAATTTCCTGAGTCCTGTATTACAGTTTTGAAGCCTTTGCAACCAAATGCCTTAATTTATGTTCTTTCTTCAAATATTAAGCTGAAGAAAGGTGAATCCAACAGCTTCTCTAAAAGGAGGCATGGTAGTAGAAATAATTGGGATCTTAGCATACAGTACAAATTTAACCAGAGTTCCTTTAACTGTTATGACCCATTGAATAAACAGATTGTAATTGATCCTTCTTTGAACATAGAAGTACCAGGGCCTGACAAGAATAACTGTGTGGAAATTCATTTTAGCCACCTAAATTCTAATGCAGGAGATGATGATACTTATGTACAAAGCTCTGCTTCAGCACCTTTTATGACAGTGTCAGTAGGACGTGAATTAATGGCACATCAGGAGGCCAGTGAATCTGTGTTTCTGGAAAAATCCAAGATTTTGAATTCTAGTGAGGTTTCAAAAGAAAGTAATTTCCAGTCAACTCTTTTAAATCATGATGTTGCCAAAATTTCTCTGAAATCAATTAGAAATAAGGTTTTGGAAAGTAAAAGGAAAATTCAGAGAAGGAAGGTGACAACTAATAATAAGCCAGGTTTTCCCAAAGAAGATTGTAGACCAGTTATTCCCCGGCAAAAAACCAGAATTGCTTCAGAAAAACGGTCGATTTGGATTCAGACCAAACTAAGTGATATAATTAAAAAGTATATTCCAAAATACTCTGTGTTTTTGCGTCACAAATATCGGTCCAGGAGCACTTTCGTTAGGATGCATCTTAAGAAGAAAAAATCTGATGTCAGTAGGTTAAAGAAGGCAAAGAGACCAGCTAAAATTCTTTCAAATGCCTCGATTCCATCAGCTGGAGCTGAAGAGCAGTCAAAAGCTATAGCAAGCTCTTCTCCCAAGCAACCAGTGCGGGGCTCTTCTGTCGTTGCAGGAAGTAAGAAGAATGGTAATAAAAAACGCCCTAGAAGACAGCAAAGAAAACCTTCTAGACCTGTTAGAACATATGCTTTGAGAAGTTTGTATTCTGGTGTACCATATTCTGATAGAATGAGGACACGGCTCTCTAACAAATTGTGAGGTAATGAGGTAAACTAGAGGTGTTTCTATTAAGGGCTAGTTGAGGATTCAGTACTTCAATTGAAAATATATTTGGTACCTAGTGTACATAGCTTTCCTAACTTTGGTGAAAAAAATGCACCTTCAACTATTTTGCTATAGACTTATTTTTCAGAACTTTTATATTAATTTAAAGTTAGTGTTTAGGGTCCTTTTTTTTTCAAATTAAAAAACTTCCTTTGTCCATTTGCTGTGGAAGAGCTTCATCTTAATTTATATCACATAATTTAGCACAGTATATACAACTTTCTCCCTCAAATCATGTCCCTCTTATTTATTTTTTATGATTGTGTCTCTCATGTCAGCAGGTTATATTATTGCAAAAATGGATGTGGCAAACATAAAATGCTTTTACTTTTTAAAAATTGGAACAAATGAATATGTAGTTATTTTCTGTGTGTTTTAGAGTGGCATTGTCAATATCATATTCTAACTGGATAATTAAAAAGAAGAAACTCTAATAGATTATCTCAGCTTTTGAGTGGGATTAACCTAAATAATCACACACAAAATATAATTTATCTTTCTTTTAAAAGCATTCCAGAGAATGAGATTTCATAAACTTTAATCCAGTTTAAAAAACTGCCTGGTGATTTTACATACGTAACACAAACTCTTCCTTCTTCATTTAAACTGAATCTGCAGGTATCTAACTTTCCTCATTTGGACACATGCGTACATGCAATCTCTGCAGGTTTTTCTTTAGCATTATTAGACCTTAAGGGGAAAATGATCTTGCCAGTGTGATTATGCTTTTCTACCACCTTTTTTCCCCTCCACCTGAAGGGTTGGTGGTTTAATGTGAGAATCCAGTTATCTTATGGCCTTATCTCTTAAAAATATTTTAGATGTTTCCATATCCTTTTTAATAGCTTGAACCGAAATGACTGGTTTGGTAATTTGGGCAGATCATTAATTGTTGTTATTAATAAGTTATAATCTTAATAATTCAAAAGATCTAATAAAAACTGATAACTTAAGTTGTGGCCCATTTTGCAAGTGAAAAACTGTATTTGTGCATTGGTTTGGCTTTACTTCAATTTGCTAACTGATTTTGGTAGTTCACATAAAAATGTCAAGATATGCAGTTTAGGTCTGAGGTACTCAGAAAATCTTTAGATCCTTTATTCAGGGATACTGGTTGAGCTGGTACAGATAATTATCCTGTTAACCCGAGGATCCTGGATCCTTTTCTATCACTGATGTTAAAGGGAAACATGAATTTCAGCTACTACATTGTATAAACCATATTTTCTTGAAACTAGATCAGTGTACCATGATTTCAGAGATAAAAATTTGTTATCTTAGAATTAAGTATAGTGTAACAGTTGGTTTCTAAATGTAGTTTTATTTCAGGGGCCATTATTGAACCTGTGGGTATGTTATGGTGTAATGTTGTAATTTCTGTACTTGTAAATTTAAAACAGTAATGATATTGAAAAAAATGGACAAATGTTTATACTTTTAGTTCCAAAGCAACTTCAACTTTGCCTCATATACAAATATTTTAATTTCCTTTCTTAAAATATCTGTAAACCACTAGTTTAATCCTCCAATCTGAATTTAGAAAGAAAACTGTCCTACTGATTAGGAAGTAAACAAGCAGCTAATTCATAAAAATATTCTATTTGTGTGTATTGTTTTTTTTTTCCTTGTGAAGTAGACACATAATTCCCTTGAGTATTGTTGGTAGGCATTCTGCCATCTTTTAGTGTCAGTTTAAAAGCAAGAGATCATACGGAAAGAACGTACCATGTAATTATGATGTATCATATCTATTGTGATTACATCGTGCACAGAGAATAGTTCTTATAATTCAAGTGATAAAAACTTGAAGTTGAAAAAAAATACCACCTTTTTCACATTGGAAACTTCCAAGTACCATTTTTTTTTAGAGGAAAAGGTTTATATCTGAATTATATTAAAGTATAAAATAGTCCTGATGATTTTTTTAAAACATTTTGGAAATGTTTACTAAGTTCCTATAATCATTATTATTTTAGACAGGCTTGAAAACTTGAAATTGTAAAAGTTATAATTGAAATTAAATAAATAGTGAATAACTTTCAGAATTTGGTAGGATACAAGAGTGCCCCTTTGTCAAAATTTGTTTTGGCTTAATTTGCATATTAGGTAAAAATTGGATGTTTTTTGTGTGTTCAAGTATGCATTAAATTCTTTCAATAGTAAAAAATCAAATTATAACCATAGTGAATATTTTTATTAATCTTGTCCTTGTTCAGTATCTTGCATAGATGTTTACTATAATTGTTCCAAATTGTGCAGTATGTAGACAACGTTGTGTGAAGTGTGTTTTGGATTTGTGCGTTTAACTTTTTTGTGTAACTAGGGCTCTGAGTGACAGGTTTTTTTGCTAAAGAGAAACTATATTTAAATATTCAAATAATTATATATTTCCATGTAAAACTAATGTGAAGAGTAATGTATTTTTTATAATGCAATTTAAAGAGTAAGTTTGTTTTCAAAGTTATCAAGATAAAATTGATCAAATAATTGAAATTTGCCTCTACTTTCTCTTCATGTTAGGAACTTTATCTGGGAATAGTTAAGGAATCATAGATTAATGAAAACAGAAGTTCATTTTATAAATGGTCCTAGAGATAATAAATAGGGAAATATAAATGTTGATGCTGGTGAGAAAATAGTTTAACCAAAGATATGCAGGTTATGTTCAATGAAGTAGTTATTTCAAAGGATTAAAATTAAACAACTGTTTCTTTGGTGGAGTGGTGGGTTAGCAACTTTTTACTTTGTATACCTGTATTGGAAGAGTCAGTGAACAGGACTGAGTTCAGGAGGCCGTATCTATATCATTATTTGACACCTACTGGAAGAGAGAACTTTGGTGCCTCCAATACCATAGCGTATGTTTTAAAGAACGAGAAAACATGGAAGAGTGTATCTATGTCAGTGAGGTCAGTGCCTTTGGCCTCAGCAGTATTGACTTTTGGAGTTTTTTGGTCCAGGATTATATTGTTAAGATGAACAACAGACTTCTCTTTATATAAAAAAGTTAATAGAGTAAAAGTGTAAGATGGAAGCTCATTTTCACTAAAGGACTTTTATGTATAGAAAAAAATGTGGAAATATGTGAAAAATCATGTAATTAAGAAATTACACATCAAAATGTCAACGTAAGAAGATTACAGGCTGAGGAAGAGTCTCAACATTTCCTTATACTTCACTGAGACCGTAAATAGTAGGGAAGTAACAGTATATTTAATGTTTCCTTTGTTCTTCTTATACTTGATTGTAGAATACATATTTAAAATTTTCTCCCAAAGTATTTTAAATTATTTACCTTGACTAAGGAGTTGTCTAGGATGAACTTTAGTTCGTTGCTGAATCTTTGAAGCATGAACTTTCACTTTTCTCTATGTTTATAATTTATTACATGCCTGTTGCTTTTTTCATGCATTTTATTTTCTGAATTTTTAAGATGGACATGTATGTGTACATGTTGAGCCCTCACTAAGTGCCAGGCATTGTTCTAGACTTTTAACCTGTATTATCGCATTTGATTTTCAAAGAGCCCGTTTGAGTTAGGTACTATAGTTGTGACTAAATAGTGGATGAGAAAATTAAGGCATAGAGCCTCAATTTTGGGATTACAAATGAATGTTGACTGTAATCAAATGGGGATTACAGATAATCCCCATTCCCATCCCCAGTCCCAGGCCACCCCTAATCTACTGTCTGTCTTTATAGTTTAGCTTTTTCTGGACATTTCATATAAATGGCATCATACAATATGTTGTCTTTTGTGTCTGACTTTTTTCATTTCCCAAAATGTTTTAGAGGGTCATTCATGTAGCATGTGTCAGTATTGTCTTCTTTTTTAAATTGCTGAATAGTACTTATAATTAGTTTTTAATGAAGCTGGTAACAGAACACTGGTCTTCTGATGACAAGTATGATAAAAACTGTTAGGTTTGAGGCTAGATGTTCCTTTATGCCTCTCATACCTGTTATCCTCGATCACTACCCCAAATCCACGACCACCTGGATATCTGCCTTTGTGAGTGCTCTTATTGCATACTTGAATGCTTTATGCTTCCTCTGTCTTTGACTCTTATTTCCTTTAGTGACCATCTTGGCATTCTTTTCACTGTGCTTTGTGAATTTTCATTTTCAGTGTCAACACATTACTCTGTGTTCCCAATCCTTTCATTATGAATTGCTTGCAAGTGATCAAACTGAGATTCATATCCAAGTTGCCTATTATTCTAACCTACATGAGCAGTAAAGCCAGGAATTGTTGATGATGTACAGGTCATAGTGAAAGTTCTGATTTAAAATTACTGTACTACATAACCACAGTGTACATCATCAAAATCAGGAAATCAATATTGATATAATACAACCCTCTACCCCACAGGCCTTGTTTGGATTTTACAGATTGTTCCAAAATATTCTCTATAGGTCCAGGGTTAAATTCAGGATCACATACCGTCGTGATTCTAGTTTCCTTCAGTATGGAGCCGTTCCTCAGCCTTTATTTTTTATAACTTGACATTTTGAAGTGTACAAACAAGTTTCTTTGTGGAATGTCCCTCAGTTTAAGTTTGTGTGATGTTTCTTCATAATGCTTTTCTTTGCGGGGGCAGGGCAGAAATTCTGTGGACTTCTCAGTGTATCATAACAGAAGCCATGTGATGTCAATTTGAATAAATGTGGTGATTGAAGATATCCAGTTTTTGTTCATGCTTTAGACTAAAAGCTTTTAATAATCTGAAATGGGGGCTCTTATAGAGGGTAAGATGAGTTATCAACAAATAGTTACATTTTTTCATAACCGAGCTTTGAGGCAATTGTAACTGTGAATATTTTATCTGTTATGTTTATCATCTACCCGATCATAGATAAGACAGTTACTTATTCATACATTTAACAAATATTACTTAGACCCCTACTATGTGCCTTGCCCTATGGTGGGCGCCAAGGATCCAAACATCAATCAAACAGGTCTCTAGTTGCTAACTTTCATTACAGATATGAGTGAAAGACAATTTCAATAGTGGTAAGTCTGGAATTACAACATAATTCTTAGGCTTTCAAAAGATCATTTAAAAACCTGTATCGGGGCTTCCCTGGTGGCGCAGTGGTTGAGAGTTCGCCTGCCGATGCAGGGGACGCGGGTTCGTGCCCCGGTCCGGGAGGATCCCGCGTGCCGCAGAGCGGCTGGGCCCGTGAGCCGTGGCCACTGAGCCTTAGCGTCCGGAGCCTGTGCTCTGCGACGGGAGAGGCCACAGCGGTGAGAGGCCCGCGTACCCCAAAAAATTAAAAAAAAAAAAAAAAAAAACCTGTATCGATAACACAAGATACTGCTGTTTGGCATTGAAAAATTCCTCAACTTTCTACATTGAGGCCCATTGCAAGGCATTTCTCATGATTACCTGGAAAGATTGTTTTCCTGTGTTTGCATTATTATGAACAGTCTGTCCTGTGTTGGTTTGATGCACCAGGATGAAGTGTTATATAGACTCAGTTACCCATCTTAATCGCAGCACAAAAATGACTTCCTAAGGAAAAGTTGATATCTTCATCAGATGCTTATTTAAAAAAAATTTTTTTAAAGTTAATTGAAGTATAGGTGGTTTATAATATTATGTTAATATACAGCATAGTGATTTAGTATTTTTGCAGATTACATTCCATTATAGGTCATACAAGATAATGGGTATAATTCCCTGTGTTATATATAGTACATCCCTGTGGCCTTTTTTTTTTTTTTTTTTTTTGTGATACGCGGGCCTCTCACTGTTGTGTGGCCTTTCACTGTTGTGTGGCCTTTCCCGTTGTGGAGCACAGGCTCCGGACGCGCAGGCTCAGCGGCCATGGCTCACGGGCCTAGCCGCTCTGCGGCATGTGGGATCTTCCTGGACCGGGGCACGAACCCGCATCCCCTGCATCGGCAGGCGAACTCTCAACCACTGCGCCACCAGGGGAGCCCCTATCTATTTTATATATAGCACTTTGTATTTGTTAATCCCATACCTCTAATTTATCCCTCCCCACTTCCCTCTCCCCTTTGGTAACCACAAGCTTGTTTTTTTGTTTTTTTTTTAACATCTTTATTGGGGTATAATTGCTTTACAATGGTGTGTTAGTTTCTGCTTTATAACAAAGTGAATCAGCTATACATATACATATGCTCCCATGTGTCTTCCCTCTTGCGTCTCCCCCCCTCCCACTCTCCCCATCCCACCCCTCCAGGCTGTCCCAAAGCCCCGAGCTAAAATCCCTGTGCCCTGCGGCTGCTTCCCCCTAGCTATCCCCCTTACTACGTTTAAAGCTTGTTTTTATATCTGTGAGTCTGTTTCTGTTTGGATACATATATCTGTATTATTTTTTAGATTCCACATATGTGATATACAGTATTTGTCTTTCTCTGTCTGACTTATTTCACTAAACATAATGTTCTCTAGGTTCATCTGTGTTGCTGCAAATGACAGTATTTCATTCTTTTTAATGGTTGAGTAATATTCCATTGTATATATATACCACTTAAAAAATTTTTTTTTGGCTGCATTGGGTCTCTATGGCTGCGCATGGTCTTTCTTTAGTTGTGGTGAGTGGGGGCTACCCTTCGTTGCGGTGCGCAGCACTCTTCTAATTGTGGTGGCTTCTCTTGTTGTGGAGCATGGGCTCTAGGTGCGTGGGCTCAATAGTTGTGGTGCACGGGCTTAGTTGCTCCATGGCGTGTGGGATCTTCCCGGACCAGGGCTGGAACCCATGGCCCCTGCATTGGCAGGCGGATTCTTAACCACTGCGCCACCAGGGAAGCCTTATACCACATCTTATTTATCCATTCATCTGTTGATGGGTGTTTAGGTTGCTTCTCTGCCTTGGCTGTTGTAAATAGTGCTGCTATGAAGATTGAGGTGCACATACCTCTTCGAATTCGTGTTTTCATTTTCTTCAGATATATGCCCAGGATTGGGATTGCTATATCATATGATAGTTCTGTTTTTAGTTTTTTGAGGGAACTCTGTACTGTTTTCCATAGTGGCTGCACCAATTTATATTCCCACCAACAGTGTACAAGGGTTCCCTTTTCTCCACATCTTCTCCAACATTTATTATTTGTAGATGTTTTGGCGATAGCCATTTTGACAGGTGTGAGGTAATTCTCATTGTGGTTTTGATTTGCACATCTCTAATAATTAGTGATGTTGAGCATCTTTTCATATGCATTATATGTCTTCTTTGGAGAAATATCTATTCATGCCATCTGCCCATTTTCTGATTGGGTTGCTTGCTTTTTTGATATTGAGTTGTATGAGCTATTTATATATTTTGGGTGTCAACCCCTTATCGGTTGCATTTGCAAATATTTTCTCCCATTCAGGAGGTTGTCTTCATTTTGTTAATGGTTTCCTTTGCTGTGCAAAAGCTTTTAAGCTTTTTTTAAATGTATTTATTTATTTTTTGCCTGCATTGGGTTTTTGTTGCTGCAAACGGGCTTTCTCTAGTTGTGGAGAGTGGGGGCTACTCTTCGTTGTGGTGCACAGGTTTCTCATTGTGGTGGCTTCTCTTGTTGTGGAGCATGGGCTCTAGGCGCGCGGGTTTCAGTAGTTGTGGCACATGGGCTCAGTAGTTGTGGTGCATGGGCTTAGTTACTCTGCAGCGTGTGGGATCTTCCCGGACCAGGGATCGAACCCATGTCCCCTACATTGGCAGGTGGATTCTTAACCACTGAACCACCAGGGAAGTCCCAGCTTTTAAATTTAATTAGGTCCCATTTGTTTATTTTTGCTTTTTTTTGCCTTAGGAGACAGAATCAAGAAAATATTGCTACGATTTTGCCACAGAGTGTCCCACCTGTGTTCTTTTCTAGGAATTTTATGTTTTCAAGTCATATATTTAGGTCTTTAAACTATTTTGAGTTTATTTTTATATATGGTGTGAGAGAGTGTTCTAATCTCACTGTTTTACATGTGGCTGCTCAGTTTTCCTAGCACCACTTGTTGAAGATACCCTCTTTTCTCCATTGTATATTCTTGCTTCCTTTGTTGTAGATTGATTGGCCATAGGTACATGGGGTTATTTCTGGCTCCCTATTCTGTTCCATTCATCTATTGCATCTGTTTTTGTGCCAATACCATGCTGTTTTGATTACTGTCGCTTTGTAGTATAGTGAAGTCTGGGAAGGTTATACCTCCAGCTCTGTTCTCCTTTCTCAAGATTGTTCTGGCTATTTGGGGTCTTTTGTGTTTCTATACTAATGTTATTTGTTCTAGTTCTGTGAGAATGCCATTGGTCTTTGGATATGGATTGCATTGAATCTGTAGATTGCCTTGGGTGTTATGATCATTTTAATAACATTATCTCTTCCAATCCAAGAACACAGTATATTTTTCCGTCTGTTTTTTTTTTCAGAATAGAGGTCTTTTACCTCCTTTGGTAGGTTTATTCCTAGGTATTTTATTCTTTTTGATGCAGTTGTAAGTGGGGTTGTTTCCTTAATTTCTCTTTCTGATAGTTTGTTGTTAGTGTATAGAACTGCAACAGATTTCTATACGTTAATCTTGTATCCTGCAACTTTACTAATTCACAGATGAGCTTCAGTAGTTTTTTGATTGCATCTTTAGAATTTTCTATGTATAGTATCACGTCATCTGCAAACAGTGATGGTTTTACTTCTTCCTTTCCATTTTGGATTCCTTTTATTTCTTTTTATTCTCTGGTTGTTGTGGCTAGGACTTCCACTACTATGTTGAATAAAAGTGGTGAGAGTGGGCATCCTTGTCTTGTTCCTCATCTTAGAGGAAATGCTTTCAGCTTTTCACCATTGAGTATGATATTAGCTGTGGGCTTGTCACATATGGCCTTTAATATGTTGAGGTATATTCCTGCTATACCCACGTTGTGGAGAGTGTTTAGCATAAATGAATGTTGAATTTTGTCAAAAGCTTTTTCTGCATCTACTGAGATGATCATATGGTTTTTATTCTTCAGTTTGTTAATGTGGTATATCACATTGATTGATTTGAGAATATTGAACCATCCTTGCATCCCTGGGATAAATCCCATTTTATCATGGTGTATGATCCTTTTAATGCATTGTTGGATTCAATTTGCTAATATTTTGTTGAGGACTTTTGTGTCTATGTTCATCAGTGATATTGGCCTGTCATTTTCTTTTTTTTGTAATATCTTTGTTTGGCTTTGGTATCAGAGTGATACTGATCTTATAGAATGTGTTTAGAAATATTCCTTCCTCTGCAATTTTTTGGAGTAGTGTGAGAAGGATAGGTGTTAACTGTTCTCTAAATGTTTGGTAGAATTTACCTGTGAAGCTGTCTAGTTTGGACTTCTGTTTGTTGGGAGTTTTTAAATTACTGATTCAATTCCATTACTGGTAATTGGTCTATTCATATTTTCTATTTCTTTCTGGTTCAGTCTTGGGAGATTGTACATTTCTAGAAATTTGTCCATTTCTTCTTGGTTGTCAATTTTATGGGCATATAGTTGTTTGTAGTAATCTCTTATGATCTTTTGTATTTATGTGGTGTCAGTTGTAACTTCTCTTTTTTTTTATTTCTGATTTTATTGATTTGGGCCTTCTCTCTTTTCTTCTTGATGAGGCTGGCTAAAGTTTTATCAATTTTGTTTATCTTTTCAAAGAACTAGCTCTTAGTTTCATTGAACTTTTCTAATAATGTTTTAGGCTCTATTTCACTTATTTCTCCTCTGATATTTATGATTTCTTTCCTTCTACTTACTTTGAGTTTTGTTAGTTCTTCTTTTTCTAGTTCTTTTAGGTGTAAATGTAAGTTGTTTGAGATTCTTCTTGTTTCCTGAGGTAGGCTTTATTGCTATAAACCTCCCTCTTAGAACTGCTTGTTTCCGTTATTTTTTTTTGTCCTGACTTTGAGTTTAATCTGTGGAAAATGCCCATACTCAGGGCATTTGTCAAAAACAACCAGTACAATTGTGTAACATCACAAAGCTATGGTATCAGTTGGGGGCAAACAAGAGCTTGGTCAAAACTTAAAAGGCAGATCTGGGGAATGAGGTGTCCACAGGGGTTTTGAAAAACTCTGATATATTCTTGGGGGTCTAAAAGTCTCTACGAATGTGAAAGGCTGTGTGCATGCCTGGGAAAGACTCAAGAGGGCCCCAGTCTCTCACCTCTGGCTGATTAGAGACCCTGTGCAAGCAGGAAGTGACAGCTAAGACAGAGATGTAAACTGCCTGTGTGTCAAGGGCATGTACCAACATACCTACACACAGAGCTTCTCAGCAAAGGCTGGAATGCTTATTGGTTCAAGGCGTTTAAGAACATATATGACCCATCTTTAGCTGACCACTAAGCTAATCAATCAGAGAACTCAGTGGCTACACAACTATAGAGAATACGGAATTTACAAAATTAGTCCAGGAAGGTCACTAAACTAACAAAGAGTTGCAGCAATAACAATAAAAGAGCAATAACAACAGACCCTTGGGGGTGGGGAAAATCTGATTTCCAGAGTCGTCACAGTATATTATCTAAAATGTCCAGTTTTCAAATTGGGAGGTTAGTATAAATGGGCTGAATTTTGTTCCCCCAATATCCATATGTTAAAACCCTACCCCCCAATGTAACTTTGTTTGGAGATAGGGCTGTTAAGGAGGTAATTAAGGCTAAATAAGGTCATAACAGTGTAGCCCTAATCCAATAAAATGGATGTTGTTATCAAAAGCAGAAGAGACACCTGGAATGTGTTCTCACAAAGGAAAAGGTCATGGGAGGACAGAGAAAGCAGGTGTCTGCGAGCCAGGGCGAGTGATCTCACCAGAAGCCAGTCCTGCCAGCACCTTCGTTCTTGCCTCTCCAGCCTCTAGATGTATGAGAAAATAAACTTCTATGGCTTAGTAAAAGAAAAAATGTTCAGTTTTCAATAAAATTTTTAAAAATATTTTTTAAAAACAGGAAAGTATGACCCATACCCAGGAAAAAAAAAGTGTATAGAAACTGTCCCTGAGGGGCCCCAAATGTTGCACTTACTAGAGACTTTAAGTCAGTCATTATATATAATATAGATATGCAATCTATAATATAAGTATAGAAATTAGTATTTATAAATATATAAATATAAAGAACCAAAGGAAACCATGTCTAAAGAATTAAAGTATGAATACAGTGTTTTACCAGATAGACAATATTAATAAAGAGAAATTGGAAAAAAGAACCAAAGAGAAATTCTAGAGTTGAAAAGTTTTTCACACATTTTTCTTTAAAAGCTTATTGATCTTGTCCTCCTTAGTAGGTTATGTAGACTCCTTAAGCATGTAGTAGTTATCATGTCAATTACATTTTTGTGTCTTTCAATGTGTCTAGCGTAATACCTAGTTTTCCTGGTTAGCACATAGCATACATAATTTGTGAATGTGTATTTATTGTGTGCCTGTCTTCCTCACTAGCTTGGAGACTTCAAGAGAATTGAGTCTTGTCTACTTTATTCAGCAATATCTATCCAGCATCCGACTTAATATCTGGCTGATAGTAACTTTTAAAAAATATATGTTGAATGAATAAATTATGAACAAATTAATGAATGAAAGGAACAATCATTTGATGAGCATCTGCTCTATATCATGCGCTGTACTATATTTATATATATTATCTTAATTAGCCTAGGATGCCTATCATTACCCCTATAATCCAGTCACTAATTTCCTTATCTTGGAGGTAGGAAAGACCATTAGAAAAATTGGTTTGGTTAGCAGACTATGCGGGTTAACAATCGGATGATCTCTAGGCCAGGAAATTCTGGGCCTCCCTGGTTCACCCTACTGAGTATGGTTGGTCAAGTGATCGGTTTCTTCCTGTCTTATACAAATGAGTATTCACAGAGCTCCAAAAGTTTATTTGAGTCTTTACATAAAATTCACCATGATAGAACTTACGTGGAGATTGAGGGGAACAACTCCACATGGCACCCTAGCAACCTTACACGTATCTACATAGGTCATGCAGGCAAAGACCTGAGCCACAGCTAATCTGAGCCTTGGCTGAACACTTTATTATTCTCCCAGAACACGAGTGGAAGGAAGGTCTGTGATGAGCTGGTCCAAGGCCATCACTCTTGAGTTTTTCATTGCCTCGGGGTACTAATGACGTATAAAGTTTTCTGCCTTGCCACTTCAGAATAGAGCTGCAGACTCCAAAACCACTCAGCTGCAGTTTATTTTATCATCTATCTATCTATCTATCTATCTATCTATCTATCTATCTATCTATCTATCTATCTACAGCCGCCCCGTGTGGCATGTGGGATCTTAGTTCCCTGACCAGGGAATGAATCTGAGCCCCCTGCAGTGGAAGCGCAGAGTCTTAACCACTGGACCACCAGGGAATTCCCTCAGCTGCAGGTCAGAATTGGGTCCGCACCAATGGAATGTCTCACAGCTTGTGTCACAGTCTTCTGGCCTCTATTTTTGTAGTGGGTCATCCTTTTTTTTTTTTTTTTTTTTTTTTGCGGTACACGGGCCTCTCACTGCCGTGGCCTCTCCCGTTGCGGAGCACAGGCTCCGGACGCGCAGGCTCAGCGGCCATGGCTCACGGGCCCAGCCGCTCCACGGCACGCGGGATCCTCCCGGACCGGGGCACGAACCCCTGTCCCCTGCATCGGCAGGCGGGCCCTCAACCACTGCACCACCAGGGAAGCCCGGGTCATCCTTTTTGTTGTGTGGAACAAGCATGACAAGGAGCTGGAGTCTTGGCTACTCTTTTGCTTCCAGTGTAAACAATAAACTGTCTAAATAAACTGTCTAAATCTACAAAGAGCGAATGTGTCTTTACCAGTTGAATCTGGTAGCCAGCGTTGGCCTTTCTTGCTGCTGTGTCCTTTACAGGGCCCTGATCCCAGAGTGGGAGTCCTCTCAACCCAAATGTGTGACGTGCTTCTCGCTCACCTGGCCATGCCTCCCCTCCTCCGCAGGACTCAGCCCATATGCTTTGAAGTCCAGATCTTGGTTATTTCTCGTAGATACCTTTTAATTTTTGAAACTTTGGTGTGGTGTATGAATCTTTTTCGTTTTTATTTCCGGTTTTGGAAGTTGAAGTAGAAGATCCTGAGGATGGAGAGGGGAAAATTCACTGAGGGGTGTGCACTTGGAGTGGCAGCATGCTTTTTTCTTTATGACTGGCCTTGGAAAAAATTATACATATATAAAAATATATGTAAATTATATATTAAAATTCAAACATTGGGTTTCTGGAAGAGTTAACCTCTTGTCAATTGCCATGCAGTTTTTGACTTGTTATTATGCAGAAGAGGGTTTTTTTTCTCCCTTCCTTGAATTTCATTACAAAGTCCTTTCTAATGACTTGCTGTTGCAGGATCCTGTATGTTTGTGCGTGCGTGTGTATGTGTGCGCATGTGTGTTTTTCCTTAACTAGGAGAGGTAAGGGAGAGGAAAAGACCTCTTATGGGAAAAAATTGTGCCATAGAGAGGTTAGACCTATTATAATCAATCAGTGATCAATCAGTGTTGAAGGAACATTGTATTCCTCAGCAGCTGAGTGCTCGTTCTGCATCCTTATCAGAGACTTTGGGACACTGGTGTTTGGGTAGTAGTTTTCCTTTAGGCTAGTTACTAGGGCGCACAGGACACTTTCACCCCTTCCCGCCAGAATGCTATGAGGAAAAGAGCTGTGGCCATCAAAATATTTATCTCTAGAATATCAACTAACTCTCTGGAAGTCATGTGACGAATTTACTTATTGATGTTCATGTCAGAGATGTTGAGTGACTTTTCTTGACCAAAAACAAAAATGAAAGCACAACTTTAATAAATTTAAGGTAGCAGATAAAATAAATTTCCCTGTTTGTTGTAGAAAACTTTGAAGCTATGGACAAGCAAACGGAGAAAATTAAAATTATCCATAATCTCATCATCCAGAAATAACACAGTTTTGGTATTTTGGTTTATATTCTTCCAGATTCATTTTAATGGGATGACCCTGTAAATAGTGTATGGAGTATTGTTTTGTGACTAGTTTTCCCTCCATTAAATACATTGTGATCATCTTTCCTTGCCATATTTTTGAATAACATACTTTTTAACGGCCGTGCAGTATCCCATTGCATGGATGGCCAAATGTTTATTTAAATAATTCTAGATTGTCGTATACTAGATGGTTTTCAGTTTATTTTTTGCAAGTATAAAAACGCGGCAACTACTATTCCTGTGGATAAAGCTTTTTGAATATTCATGATTATTTTCTTGGGATAAATTCCTAGAAATAAAATTGTTGCAACACAGCCTATGTGCGTTTTCAAGTGCTTTTTCTAATGTAGACTAAACTGGTTTTATAATTAGTTGCTCTACCAAAAAAGTGCAGCAGAGATTTAACATATGGCTCTTTCTTAAATTGGTCCATAATAAAAAGCTGAGGCTAATTTTTGTGCTGTCATATTGTGAAAGGAAATTCCATTGAGGAAAAAAAGCAATATAATACAGATAGGCATACTTCTGGTAGTCTGTCTTTCGTATTGTTTCTCTGCCTCCATAGAATGTAAGCTCCGTGAAGAGAAGGACTTTTTTCTGGTTTGTTTAACACTGTATTTCCAATGCCTGTATCTAGCATGGAGGAGGTACTCAATACATAATTTTTGAATAAATAAATTAATGACTCTGGACTTTTTATAGGTGCTGTAGCTAACAATACATATTGAAGTCATTAACAAATGCTTGAATTGCATGGTGTTAAGTAGAGGCCCATTGGTAGGGTAGTGGTGAGGCAGGAAATGTAAGTTAATTTAGCTTTATTGATTGATAAGACAAATTTAATTATTGCATGTGTTCCAGGAAGAAACACTGGGATAGAGTTAGAAGTGCAACTAGAGACTTGTTGTGAAACATGCTTGTCAAGTAAAAATGCCTGTGAAATATAAAGAGGGAGGGAGTAAGAGTAGGCAGAGAAAGTCTTCAAATGTAGTGTATGTCTGACGCTTAGGAAATGTAGTGTATGTCTGACACCTAGGAAAGGAGCGGGAGAAAGAAAGAGGGTTGGGTGGGAAGAGCCACTGTGGTACAGCCTGATAAAGTCTTGACCAGTCCAAAATGGAGCGCCAAGGTAAAGATGACCCATAGAAGAGTTCCACATTGGGTAGCAATGGCTCAGTCATTGGCTGGGGGCTGTCCAGGAGGCTTATGGGCTCGGCTCAAACACTTAGTGGATTCTCAAGATGCTGCAGCTAGAGGCTGTCAGTTAACTGCATTCCTGGTTGCTGACCAGTGAGTTCCTCTTAAAGGGAGATCTGAGAGATGCATCTCCATGGTTACCATAGTCCTCACCTTGAGCTGTGCAAATCCTCTTCTCCAATCACATTTGGAGGAACAGCTTCATCAGGGCCTATTATAGAGTATTGCCTTTAAACTTACACTTTAACAAGCCATGTCACTGCTCTTTCAGACTGGTTGCTCTTTGCATGGTATTGTGTGTAATATGACCAGTGAATCCCACGGTCATAAGCTCATTACTGTACCTCCTTTGCTGTGAGGTAGGTTGGATGCTAAGCTGTATGTGATTTAAAAATATATATATATATATTTATTTTTATTTTATTTATTTTTGGCTGTGTTGGGTCTTCGTTGCTGCGCAGGCTTTCTCTAGTTGTGGCGAGCGGGAGCTACTCTTTGTTGCAGTGCGCGGGCTTCTCATTGCGGTGGCTTCTCTTGTTGTGGAGCGTGGGCTCTAGGCACATGGGCTTCAGTAGTTGCAGTGCGTGGGCTCAGTAGTTGTGGCTTGTGGGCTCTAGAGCACAAGCTCATTAGTTGTGGCGCACAGGCTTAGTTGCTCCACGGCATGTGGGATCTTCCCGGACCAGGGATTGAATCCGTGTCCTCTGCATTGGCAGGCGGGTTCTTAACCACTGTGCCACCAGGGAAGTCCCTGTATGTGATTTTATGGTTGCAGACTATTCACTCTAAGCCCCCAGATCATGGATGTTGGCAGGAAAGGTGGAGGCAGAAAAGATATACCCTTTACTTGAAATAAGTATTCTTGAGAGAATGAATCACTGGCTTCTCCAGGACATAAGGGGTCCAAAGTAGTCAACTTGCCACCAGGTGGCTAGTTGGTTTCCTCAAGAAATAGTGCCAAATCATGGGTTCAACATTGGTCTCTGTTGTTGGTGGGTTAGACATTCAGAGATAGCAGTACCTCGATGGACCTCGGTAAGTAAAAGTCCATACTGTTGGGCCTCCATCTCTGACATGGTGATTACTCTATTTGTATGTCCATCTTTCCAGTTCTCAAGTGATTGTTGATGAAGGCTGGCTAATGTCAACTGGCTGAACCATTTTATCTACTTGGTTGTTTATTACTTCCATTGTGGTGGATGCTTTCTGGCGGAGGTTAGTGTTTGATATAAAAATTTTTATACTTTGTACCCATTCGCATCTGCCCATCCACTTGCCTCTACTCCAGACCTCTTTTCTCCAGTCACTCAGAATTTTCCTCCTAACCCCTTGACCAGCCTATCAGGCCATTCTTTACTGTCCATGATTTTGTATATATTTTCACCTTGGACCATTTCTCCTTCCACACAAGTGAATGATCAGGTGTGCCAGGTGAGGCTCCTGCCATTGTAAAGATTTTCTCTCACCACTGTCTTTCAAAGTCAACTCTGAATGGGACTGTAATGAAGCCTCCATCTATTTTCAGCTTTCCCTCACATTCAGAGCCAATCCACTTGTGAACCAAGCTCAGGCTTTTTCCTCTTAGTTCAGCTGTTCATGTGGGACCCTCCATATGACCGTGAGGTGTAAGCTAAAGGAGGAACATTGGTGCAACCAAGGAAGGCAAATAGGAGTCTGAACTACTTCCCCATGCAACTTACACATGCTCTCTTGTCTTGCATGAGCTTGATCCCAGGCGTATCTTTTCCATCTTATAAGGGGCTTCTGCTGGGCGGTTATGTGCCTGGTCTCTACTATTTCAGGGACCCATTATCACCATTGCTATTTCTGAGCCACTCTCTGTGACTGCCTCTCCGACGATCAGCCTTAATCTGCAGAGGAGGACCGCACTGAACTTCTTAGTGACATTGGTGCCCCTCTCCCCACTGCATTTCTAATGGCCTTTGTGAATGGTGTGCCCTCTAGGTTTTCCTGTGGAATATTATTCTCTGTTTGATCTTCCGGTCCCACATATATCTTTGCATCCCAACCTGTCCAATTCCCTGAGGCTTTAACTGATTTTTTCCACTGCCTGCCAGGGCAACTCATGCATTTCAAATTCACTTAGCGTGGGTCATTGCTTTCTCCAGGTTTTTAAAGCCACCCTACCAGTGAGTTTCTCTCATCCCTTTGGGTCCTTGCCAGGGTGTTAAATCGTGTATTCTGATATAGTGTCCCTAAGACAGTAAACTCTTGCTTGTACAGGAGTTGATCAAACACGCTCAAAAATCCAGTCCTTTGGCTTCTACTAGTATATCCTAGCTAATCCTTGCAGGTCCTTTAGGGTATGATCTCTTCTTCCCTTATTATTTCCAACATGTGTCCAGTTGTACTAGGTTGGGATTTCAACCTACTTATTGATCAGCCAAGTGAGGAGATGGGGACAGATTCTATGGTGGGGCGCTGGTTGGCTTGCAGGGGAGAGGTCTTTGCAGTGCCTTTCTCATAGGGGAAGTGCTAACTCAGAATAGAGCCTCATGCAGGAAATGCTAGGTCTTCATAGGGAGGGGTAGGTAGCCTCTGCAGTCTCTGAGGGTTCAGGGTAGTCAACAGAGCCAAAGTCTTTGGGGGAAATCCATTCTCATGCCATATTTTAGTGTCCTGTATTTTCTAGCCAGAGCCCTGGTCTTAGCACAACAGACTTGCCTTGGCTGTGTGTTCAATAGTCTTTGAAATTTGGCTATGCTGAATTTGCTCCACAGCTGTGTCTGTTCTTTAACTGCAGGAGATAGCATCTCTTTATAAGCTGTCAGAGATGTCCTTTGACTCATACACTTAGTTTTTAAGTGTTAACTGCCTTCGGTTTCTCATTACCCCTTTGTATCCCTTAATAACCGGCCAATTACATTGTCCTTGTATACATTGTTCACTCTCAAATGCCTGAATGATTGCACTGGCCAGAGAAGTCTTCTCCATCAGAACACTCTCCTGTGTCAGCACTGGTAAAAGTTTAGTGAATAAGCTGTCACTGTGCTGGGGACTACCCATGCCACTGGGGCATGGGGGTCCTCATGTGCCGCTGGGCAATAAGTAACCTAGTCCTGAAAGTCCATTTTGCTATCTGCTGTCATGGATGGACCACTCTGAGGATCAACTGACTGAGTTTGGATCCTCCGGGAAGAAGATGTCAAGTCCAAGTTGGCAATGAAAGAGATTCATGAGAGTGACTCTGAATTATAAAGGGAGAGGCAACAGGAACAGGCAGGTAAAAAGGGGGAGAAGAGAGATGACTTAAATAGGAAGAGCTAAATCTCAGCTCAATGGAAGGCTCTGGCATAAGGACTGCTGGTAGAGGGGCCCCATGTTGGGAGATGACCAGCCCCTTGCACACATGCCATGCTCAGTCATTGGCCTGGGGCTGCCAGGTAGAGTGTGGCAGATCCTGAAAATGTTGTAGCTGGAGGCTGTCCGCTAACTTCATTCCTTTTGCTGATTGGCAAATCCAAATGGCACACCTCTACGGCTACCATACTACATCAGTTATTTATATATAAACTAAGGTGTGGTAGGTTGATAATGACTTGCAATGATATGTCCACCTCCTAATCCCAGGGACTTGTGAATATTTCCTGATTTGGAAAAAAAGAGTCTTTGCAGATATGGTTAAGGATCTTGAGATGAGATTATCCAGGTGGATCCTAAATGCCATCACAAGTGTCCTTATTAGAGAGAGGAATATCACACACACACACACACACACACACACACACACACACACACACACGGGAAGATGATGTGAAGACAGGCAGAGATTAATGTGGCCAAGGAATGCCAGCAGCCATCAAAGATGGAAGAGACAAGGAAAGAATTCTCCCCCAGAGCTCCCAGAGGTACTACAACCCTACAGACACCTTGATTTCAGACTTTGGGCCCCTAGAATTGTGAGAGAATAAGTTTCTGATGTTTTAAGCCACAAGTTTGTGGTTGTCTGTTACAGCAGCCTCAGGAAACTAATGCACCAGGTTTATAATTTCTTTTTTAATGTAATTTTTTTTTTTTTTTTGTGGTACGTGGGCCTCTCAGTGCTGTAGCCTCTCCTGTTGCGGAGTACAAGCTCCGGACGCGTAGGCTCAGCAGCCATGGCTCACGGGCCCAGCCGCTCCGCGGCATGTGGGATCTTCCCGGACCGGGACATGAACCTGTGTCCCCTGCATCGGCAGGCGGACTCAACCACTGCGCCACCAGGGAAGCCCTTTAATGTAATTTTTGATTGAGATATAATTCACATACCATAAAACTTCCCCTTTAAAAATGTATAATTGACTGATTTATAGTATAGTCACAAAGTTGTACAACTTTTACCACTATCTAATTTCAGAACATTTTCATCACCCATGAAAGAAACCCACACCTGTTAGCAGCAACTCCCCAGTTCCCTTAACCCCAGTCCTTAGCAATCACTCATCTACTTTACGTCTCTTAATAGATTTGCCTGCTCTGAACCCTTCATATAAATGGAATCTTACAACGTGTGGCCTTTAGATCTGGCTTCTTTCGCTTAGCATAATGTTTTCAAGGTTCATCCTCGTTGTAGCAAGCATCAGTACTTCATTTCCTTTTATGGCCAAATAACATTCCACTGTATGGATATACCACATTTTGCCTATCCATTCACCAGTGATGGGCATTTGGGTACAAATTCTTGAAACCAAATTTCTATACGAGAAAATTTTCTATTAGAAACTTACACTACCTGATGTCAGTTTGAATCATCCTTCCTCTCAGTATTTTGAATAAATTTGAAATATATATTGAGGATAATATTTGAAATAAATATTGAGGATACTCAGACAATTCCAAGTCCAAGTATCCTCAATATTGCTACAGATCCTTAAGTAGGGGGTGTGAAGAAGGCTTGAATTTTCAGTCATCTGCCTCCTATATTCTACATTGGCTGAATTTTTGTTCTAAATATTGAAGCTGATTCTTTATCTCTGCATTGATGTGATCCCACACTTGAAACTTAACTTCTTTCCTTTTCTTCTATATCAATTCTGACTTTAGTTGCAAATGACAAAAAAACTGAACTCAAAGGCCTGGGTTCTACATTTTGTAACATTAAAATCCATTGGTCTGGGCTTCCCTGGTGGTGCAGTGGTTGAGAGTCCGCCTGCCGATGCAGGGGACACGGGTTCGTGCCCCAGTCTGGGAAGATCCCACATGCCGCAGAGCAGCTGGGCACTATTTTGCATCTTGAATGAATCTTTCACCCATGCTTGATTTTGTAACATACCTTGCATTGGTCATTTGGAAAATGCCACTTCACTGAGATATGCAGATATTTCAAATGTTGACATGTTTCATTATATAATATCAAAAAATTATTTATGTTACTACCAATTTCATCAGAAAGATCTTTAAGTATTTGTAAACTGTTAAGTTCACAGTGTTGGATACAGTTTTCTAAAATCCTAATTTTCACTTGAAAGCTTTCATTTTATTATTGGCAACAATATTGTCAGCTGTTTTCCTTGAAATTAAAGGTTCATTTTGTTTATTTTCAGTAAAACGTCTGCCAAATATCCAAATCTGAATAAGCATACCTTGCCCATTTGTTGTTTTTTCAAATAAAATGGGGTTACAGGAAAAAGTCCAGTTCGCAAATCAACTACACAAATGCTCTTTCTGGAGACTACTTTAGTACACAGTAGTTTTCTTTTATTTAATTTAATTTTTTTTTATTGAGGTATAGTTGATTTACAATATTACAGAGTTTTAGGTGTAACACACAGGAGTTCTTTGTGTACTTATCATTTCATCTTACAGAATATTTAAAAGACGTGTACCTAACCGCCCGATATAATAAAATTAATATTTTTTACTGATTCATCTAGGGCATTCTTAAATGAAACTGTTTTTTTCTTTTTTCTCAATAAGTACATTTTGGTAAAGAATATAATGACCACTAGCACAGCTCGGAGCCACAATCTTGATATGTACTTAGGTGCCAGCACTTTCAGTCACTATCGTTTTGTGCTATCAACAGAAATGTTAACATGGTGGGCAAAACCCTCAAATGATGTCTTAGTAATATTATAAAATTAAATTTTTATCTCATGACCCCCTGAAAGGGTGTCCCAGATCTCCAATGGTCCTTGGGTCATGCTGTGAGAACTGCTGCCTTAGAGCATCTTTTTGTGAATGCAATACTGCTAGGAGCTTTAAACCCCCCATCATCTCAGCTTAAGGAGCCTTGATAACGGAGGTAGGGGGCTGCAAACTTCACAATTTTGTGATGAAGTTAGGTGTGAGACAAAGAAGGTTTGACTTGTTTAATCTACCAATTATCTGTTTATCATCTGGCTTGTTTGCTTATTTATTTATATCACTTGATTCACATGGTTTACATTATAAGCTACAGCAGTGAATTTTAAATCAATAAAATTTTATAAATATTTTAATGGTATGATATAGATTGATGAGATACAATAATCTTTCAGCTTGACAAATGAAGCTGTTCAGCTTCTACAGAGCTCTAAGTGGTCTAAAGATAAAAGTCACTTATAAGAGCCAAGAACAGGGGCAGAAATCAATTCTAGTATCTCATGTTGGCAAAATGCATTTTCATGTTCCAAAATTAATTACACCAGAATCTAAGAGGATGGCATTTTCAATACGAATTCTGTTTCTATGAATTGTTGTTCAAAATGAATAACATTTATTGATTAGTAACTTCACAGAACACAGAAGTTTCTATATTTTTTTAAACGTATGTTCAACTCAGGCCAGTTTCAGGTTAAGCATCAATAAGATCAAAAAGCTGTTATGTGGGTGGGGAGTTGTACTATAAAATGTTTGTTATAGACATGAAGCTACACAAAAGGGGAATTTCGGTGTGTCTTGCAGTGCTCTGAAAGGGCTTGCTTTATTCTAGTAGTAGCCAGTTAGAAGAAACTAGAATTCTACAGATATTACTACTTTCAGGGAACCAAGATGTGATATGTAGTTGCCTTAAGAGAGAAATTGGAAGGTTTGACCAAATATCTGCCAAGGTTTCTTCTAGATAAAGTGCTTAAAATCTCCTTGTCAGGGAATTTATTTGAAACAGTAATCCTCAGAGTGGTGATACAGTTCATTCATTGAGACAAAACTTAGTATTATTTTTTTAAAATTGAGGGCCTACTATATTCCGGGTACAGTGTACTTGATCTGATAGAAAATTATGAATATATGGCAAATCTGAGTGTTGGAATTAACCAAATGTTTGCCAATAGTTCAGTAATATAGTGATATGATACAGGAAAGTGGAAACATGGTACAAGGTTGAATGCCCACACAGTCTTCCACGCCCTATTTATCTATTTTCACTCTTAGTATCCTGCACTTTATCCTCTTTCAGTCTTTCACCCTCTGAGTGGGTCCCAGGCATTACACATCTCCTTCCTTCCCACTTCATTAATTTATCCAACAAATAGTTATTAGTCATTGCTTGTGTGTCAGGTTCTCTGCTAAGCACTAAGGATGCAACCATGAACAGAGCACATGGGTCCATTTGGTACTTACAGTCTAGTTGAGGAGACAAAAATTAGACAAATAGTTGCATAACTAAAAAGTACAGTTGTGATAAGTCTTACAAAGGAAAAACAGAGAGGGCCATGAATGTGTACAGCAGGAGGTCTGACCTAGTTTTGTGGGTTGGGACTTATATTCTGTCTTGTGTATAGTCAGGCAGCCAGAGTCACCAAGATGATGACCAGTTGTGCAAATCCAAGGACCAGGGGATATATGGAGCCACGTAATGGTGACCAGGTTTACCTGGGATTGAGAGCCATTCTGGTACATGAGTCTGTTAGTGTAAACCCAGGTAAACCCTGATCACCCTCAGCTACACCCATTCCAGTATATTTTCTATCAGTGGAAAGCCAAAGTCTTCTTTGGAATTGATGGACCTTAAAGATAGTGCCTGGTAGTGATATAGAATTTCCCCTCCTTGCCATTTAAAGGGGGTGGGATGCAAAGGGATAGATTGGAAAATGTATGAGCTTGGTCACAGCGGGTGAGTTCCGAGGTCAGGTCTCTGCCAGTGCTGAACACTGTTCATTGTGGCACTGGAAATTTCCAGTGGTTCCAAGCTCAGTAAATCTTCTTCAATTACAGAGGGAGGTGTGATTAAGTGATTTTACTATGGTTACAGAGCTAGTTGAGAAAATTGGTGATGCAAGTCTGGTTTCCATGGAAACAGACTCTGAGATGACTATGCTGTTGCCAATGATTTATTAGAGCTTGCTCTTGGGAGTGAGGAAAGCAGGACTGGGGAGAGAGAGAGGTTGAATTGTGGTGCAGCTGTTATCATAGGCAAGCTTTAGCCAGGAAACTCTAAAGCGGGGATAAGACCTTCAGAGATGTGTGGATTGAGGCAAGAGGTCTGGATCCATGTGTCATTGCATGTAGGTTGACCCTGGGAGGAAGCATAATCTTTTGACTGAGGGTATTTTCTTTCATTCAGCTGAGGCAGTGAGTACTTAGCTCTGAACACGGGACCTGGGTGGCACACAGTCTAGATACCAGGTCTTTGGTTTCAGTTCAATATTTCCATGATACCATGTGTCACCACTTATCAAGAATTGCCTGTAGACATCTTTTGGCTGTTGACTTAGCATGTAATCAAAAAAAATTTCCTGGCTTCAGAAAGATGCTGATCAATACGTAAAATCATAAAGTTGTTAATAATGAATGAGTCTGTAGATGCAAATGGGATATAATTACTGTGTCATGCTTTCACTGAAAAGACACTGATTATTTCAGGTGGAAGCTGACTTTTAAAATATAAACTGTGATGTACCCATGAGCAAATAATCAAACATTTTTATAATTCCAGCATCTACCAAGACAAATGTCATGTGAGATGACATTTTCCTGCTAGCTTAGAAAGTATTCTGTAGACATCTAAGAAATATCAACACAAAGTTAACAGAAGGAATTAGGAAAATGTGTCTAAAAACTTAATTTTAAAAGATTCACATGAATTCTTTTTATTAAGTAATGTGTCTAAGTCAAGTTTTCAGACTTCAATTTTTTGCTCTATATCAATATAGCATTATGTAAAAAATAAATAAATATCACCATGTTTTATTATATAAAATTAGTCCTTTTCGTGTTGAGTCAATTACAAATAAAAGATAGATAATTGCTTTTTTGCCTCTAAGTCTGATATGGTGAAATTTCAGAATAGCAGCCTTTAAACATGGCTACATATTAGAATCACCAGGGGAACATAAAAAAAATGCTCAGGCCCCACCCCAGACATCATGAACTAGAATCTTGATGTGTGCCTTATATATATATAGCTTATATTTTGACCAAGCTCTGAAAGTAATTCCTATGTAGTTAACCAGACATGGTCCAGAAGTACTGACTGAGAGTACAGCTTCAGTTGTGGGCTGTGTTTTGCTGTAGCTGACTTTTTTTTTTTTATTGTGGTAAAATACATATAACATAAAATTTACCACTTGAGCCAATTTTAAGTGTACAGTTCAGAAGCATTAAGTACATTCACATGGTTGTGCAGACACCGCCATCCATCTGCAGAAATTTTTCATCTTCCCCAAATGAAACATTGTACCCATTAAACAATAACTCTCATTCTCTCCTATCCCCAACCCCTGGCAACCACAATTCTACTTCCTGTCTCTGTGAATTTGACTATTTTAGGAACCTCATACAACTGGAATCATACAGTATTTGTCCTTTTGTGACTGGCTTATTTCACTCAGCATAATGTCTTCAAGGTTCATCCATCTTGTAGCATGTGTCAGAATTTTCTTTCTTTTTAAGGCTAATATTCTATTGAATGTATATACCACATTGTAGATGGATACTTGGGTTGCTTCTACCTTTTGGCTATTGTGAATAATGCTGCTTGAAGATGGTATACAGGACTTCCCTGGTGGCTCAGTGGTTAAGAATCAGCCTGCCAATGCAGGAGACACAGGTTCGATCCCTGCTCCAGGAAGATCCCACATGCCGAGGAGCAACTAAGCCCATGTGCCACAACTACTGAGCCCACGTGCCACCCTACTGAAGCCTGTGTGCCTAGAGCCCGTGCTCCACAACAAGAGAAGCCACCACAATGAGAAGCCCATGCACAGCAACGAAGAGTAGCCCCTGCTCGCTGCAACTAGAGAAAGCCCGTGCAGCAGCAAAGACCCAGTGCAGCCAAAAAAGAAAAAGAATGGTGGACAAATATGTGTTTGAGTCCTTGCTTTCAGTTCTTTTGGGTATATACCCAGAAGTGGAATTGCTGGATCCTATGCTAATTTTATTTTTAATTTTTTGAGGGATCTCCATAACATTTCCCTCAGCAGTTGCATCATTTTACCCAGCAATGAGTGAAGTTTTCCACATTCTCACTTGTTATTTTCTGATTTTTTGATGATAGCCATCCTAATGGGTATAAAGTCGTATCTCATTGTGGTTTTTGTTTTTGGCCACACCACGTGGCTTGTGGGATCTTACTTCCTTGACCAGGGATTGAACCCAGGCCATGGCAGTGAAAGCGCTGAGTCCTAACCACTGCAACCACTGGACCGCCAGCGAACTACTTCATCGTGGTTTTGATTTACATTTCCCTACATGATTTCTATATGAATTGTGATGTAGAGCATCTTTTCAAGGGCTTATTGGTCATTTGTATAGTTTTCTTGGACAAATATCTATTCAAGTCCATTGCCCGTGGTTATCCCTAGCTTTATTGAAGTACGACTGACATATTAAAAATGTATATACGACACGATATTTTGAAACACGTATACATTGTGAAACGATTACCACAATCAAGCGAATTAACATATCCATCACTTCACATAGTTCTCATTTTTTTGTGTGTGTGTGGTGAGAACACTTGAGTTTTACTCTCGTGTAAACTCAAGTACAGATTTCAAGTACAGATCTCCCTCGACTTACAATGGGGTTAAGTCTGGATTGTAAGTTGAATGTCAGTATATGCAGTATATATAGCATATGTCAGTATCTCCTAAAGAGCCACATATTTAACAATGTGCATACTCTCTTGGGTTAGTCACTTGTCAGAATCCACAGGCCTAGTCACAGAATTAGCCCAGGCGGTTTTGGAAAACCCCAGTCACGATAAAAAAAAAAAGGATATCTAGGCAGGAGTGTAACAAGATGGTCTGGCAGTCGGGACTAAGCATAAGTACAAATATTTGCATTTTCCCAGAGACCTTCCAGAGAATGATGTAGATTAATGGAAGGGTTATAATAGTGAGGATTTCAGGTCCTATGTCAAGCTGGAAGTGCAAAAATTTAGGGGCAAATGGACCTTTCAGTATCTCTCAAATCACACCATATAGGTAGGTGACTGCTGGTTTTGATTTTATGAACAATTGGTTCCAAATCTGAACACGCGGTGTCTTACTGGGAGTTAGACTACTTCTTCCTTTATGAGGTACTTTGAATGGAGCCTGTGTTGAAGAGTTCATTGTGCTGAAGTAAAGCCAGTGAACTGGCAGGTGAATAGAATTCTGCTTCACATCCAAGACCCATTTTCTCTGACTAATCTCCTCCCCACTCTCCCCTTTCTCTCCACCTCCTTTCCCCCTTGCTCTCAGGTCTGCTGGAACTATTTCCAGAATTCATTGTTCAGGCCAACTTGTTTTGACATAACTGGCGGGTTGACTCATGTGAATAGTTAAACTAATCATGGGTTAAAAGCCTGTCATTATGGTACCGCACTGAAGCTATCATAACTCCAATGTTGCCTTTTGCACTAATTTTCCTCCCCTGTCCTCAGCTTAACATCTCATTTTCAGTTTAAATGAGAGGGCCCTGAAACTGTCTTCTCTGTCTTGCTCAGTATTCTGGTTTAATTCACTGTCTTCATTGCTGAGCTATTTGGAGTTGGAATGTTATTTCCTCCATTTTAGAAGAGATAGCAAGTGGCTAGACTATGATTCAGCATTGGATGAGATAGTTTCTGCAGGGTGTACCAATTTTACAGTAAACACAATTATCCTAAAAATCTTTTGGGCATATAAACTGTTCTGATCCTGGTCGCATCACAGGTCTTCAGAGCTCAAAGAAGCTCGGTTTTGATTTAGTTGAGGCCAAACTATTTTAGAACACAGTAATGTGGTCACAGTGAAGAGCTTTTTAGTAGTTATTTAATAGCTATCCCCTTCTATGGAAATAAAATAAACTGAAAATCTGATGGATATATAAGATGAGATATATAAGATGGATATATAAGTGGGACTTCTGTTTATTCATCTTTGAATGCCTAGTAGGTAATTCACTAAATATATGGCTGATTTAAAGGTGCTTCCCTTATTTATCTCCCTTCATCTGTCAGTCACCTACATATAAGGTGTGATTTAAGAGTTACTGAAAGGTCCATTTGATCCCCAGTTTTTGCCATGCTAGTTTGACATGGTCCTGAAAATCCTCATTGTGATAACCATCCCATTAAATCGTAGTTCTCTGGAAGGTTTATGAGGGTATGCAAATATTAGTATTTTCTCTTGATACTTTCTGCCATTTATCGCCCTAGTAAAATTGCTCACCTTCCTTCCTCCCACCCTCCCTCCCTCCCTCCCTCCCTTCCTTCCTTCCTTCCTTCCTTTTGCTGACGTGGGTCTTAGTTGAGGCACACGGGATCTTCGTTGCCACGTGCGGGATCTTTAGTTGTGACATGCGGGCTCTTAATTGCAGCATGTGGGATCTAGTTCCCTGACCAGGGATGGAAACTGGGCCCCCTGCATTGGGAGCGTGGAGTGTTAACTACTGGACCACCAGGGAAGTCCCTGACCACTATTCTTGCTGCTCTCACTTTACCCATTCAAACCTTTCATATCTCCTTCCAAAGAACTTCTATAGCATATTGTCTATTTAACCAGATGGTGGTTGTCTCTATGTCTGATATGATCCCCATCAACCTTGAAGTAGGATTTAGTTATTTTTCACATTTCCCCAAAGAAAAAGAAAATCAGTGGCTTATTTTAAGGAGTCTTCCAAGATTCAGTTTTTTTAAACTTCTTTTTGAGGTGCTTTTCTAATAGATCCACTTGCTATTTCTGCTTGTACCTCATTGATTAGAACTTAGTTACAGGCCATACCTATCTGCAAGGAAGGCTGGGAAATGTGGCCTTTATTTCAGGCAGCAATGTGCTTGAGTAAATGTTGGAGTCTCTGCCAAAGAAAAGCGTGGGAATAGCTGTTTGAATGCAACGAGCTGTCTCTGCCCTGTGCCTGTGTACCGTCTTTTGGGTATTCCCTCTCACATGGTCTGCCTGGGAAATTTACTGCTTGGGAAAACCGTATAACACGTAAATCTTCAGATGCCACATGGAAACAAAAAAACAGCTGGAGTCCCAGTCTTTCAATATGCTCTGCCTCCATGGGGAATTTTCCTGTCCCGTTCTTTCCTGCTTGCCATGTTGAGGCCCCTGCCATCACCTCATATGCCTGTGATGCTTGATTTCTTTCTGTTTCCCTGCCTTATACTCTGCTTCTTGCTCTTCAAAGACATGCTTTGTTTTCCCACCATTGGCTTGTCCTCAGCTCTCTCTGTCTTATACTCCCCACAGTTACTTTGAAGTTAGCACCTCCAAAATAATTTTAGTCTTGGTGATGAGGGGTGAGGATAGGAGATAATAGGCAGGGATGTATGTGGGGATATTTTTAGGTCTTCTCTCAGAGTTACCTCCTCCACCATATCTGTTGTTTTTGTTGTTGTTGTTTTTCTGTAAGAATCTCTCTTTAGTCACGGAACTTGACTTGAACTCTGCCTAACAGCAGAGCCAGGTGTTACCCATAATTATCATTAGTTACAGTTCAATGAATGAATGAACCCCCTTTTACTTTCTTTTTTAAAATTAAGTAATTAATTAATTTTTGGCTGTGTTGGGTCTTCGTTGCTGACGCGCGGGCATTCTCTAGTTGTGGTGAGCGGGTGTTGCTTTTCCTTGCTCTGTGCGGGCTTCTCATCGTGGTGGCTTCTCTTGTTGCGGAGCACGGGCTCTAGGCACATGGGCTTCAGGAGTTGTGGCACTCGGGCTCAGTAACTGTGGCTCACAGGCTCAGTTGCTGTGGCTCGCGGGCTTAGTTGCTCCTCCGCATGTGGGATCTTCCTGGACAAGGGATCAAACCCGTGTTCCCTGCATTGGCAGGCAGATTCTAAACCACTGAGCCACCAGGGAAGTCCCCCTTTTACTTTCTAGCATAAATTATTTCAGACTAGTTGGTGTTTTTGACTTTCCCTTCCCTTTCATTTTCCATGAGCAATCCCACCAGCTTATGGAATCTTTCCTACTTTTGTCATCTTTCCTCTTCCTACTTTCCCACCAATCTGTGTCCATTCTTTCAATCAAATTCTTACCCGATTCATGAACTGTAGCTCACTAACAACTGAACACTCCATGCTGTCTTCCCTATCTGCCCACTTTGATCTCTTTCATATGAGAATACTTTTAACATTGGCAGTTTGTTTCACACACTCAAACGCTTGACTCCATACCATCTTGTATCATTTTTCTAGTTATTTCATGAGCATAACTAGCTCCCCAATTGCATTGTAAGATTTTAGAGAGTAGGGACTATGTGATTTTAAAAAATATATCTACCTACCTACCTATCTTTTATCTATCTTCTATCCATCTATCTGTCTGAATTCTGCTCAATATCTAAGGTAGTTCTGGAAAGATAGTTGGCATTATATAAATATTGGTCACCTTGACAAAAGAACAGAGTGCATATGACTGATTTGTGAATGCAAAGCAGGGAGCAGGGAAATTTTTTTTTTTTTTAGGGAAACACTTTTGCTGCAGTCCATGATGGGCCTGCTGACATTCCCAAATAGATGGAAAAAGTTCACATGGAATCTTGCTTGTCATCAGCAGAACTTTTGAGACCTAAGTGAACTTTCCTCACGATTTTAGGAAGAGGAAAATGTAACTATATTTAAAATAGTGTTTCCTATTCAACAGCCATACTAATTTTTACCTGTGTTTTTTGGAATCAAATGTAGCCTTGAGAATTCAAAGACAGACTCACAGGCTTTGAGAAGAAGACTCCCTCCCATTGGCTTCTAATGTCTGGTCAGAGAGGTAAAAATTGTGAGGCATGCTTTCTCGTAAAACATCCAATATTGTGAGACTATGATTTTCATGAGATAATTTAAATGGGCTCTAAGATGTAGAACTATGAAATATTCTACATTTAAATGAAAGTATTGTTCTATTCCCTCCCCACATCCACATCAAGGTTGCCTCTATCATGTTTCTGAATGCTCCTGAAATCCCATTATTTGAAAAAAAATCAGTCTCACTTTCCCATAACAGAACGCTTGTAGAGAGTTCAAAATGTTTCAGTAGGAGTGCAAAAATGAGGAATTGCCTAGTAAGAGTGACAAAGAAGTTTGATTACAATCACAAGATTTTGAGTATGGCTCTATCCTAAAGATTTTTATCTACTGTTGACTTCTCAGAATGTTCCTGGATTATTAAATATTATGTGTCACTTCTCTTGGCTTTTTTTTTTTCCGGTACGCGGGCCTCTCACTGTTGTGGCCTCTCCCGTTGTGGAGCACAGGTTCTGAACGTGCAGGCTCAGCGGCCATGGCTCACAGGCCCAGCCGCTCCGTGGCACGTGGGATCTTCCCAGACCGGGGCACGAACCTGTGTCCCCTGCATCAGCAGGCGGACTCTCAACCGCTGCGCCACCAGGGAAGCCCTTCTTGGTTTTACATTTCTTTTACATTTGTCTCCACAAACCTGTTATTCTTAAAAATGCCATCATGGACCTCAGCTGCATATCTCAAACGTATTCTTTCATTTGTCACACAGTATGACTTTGTTCTTGTTCATACTTTAAGATAACCATTGACTGCTCATCTCAGTCATCTTTGGCACTTTGACTTCGAACGGGTTGTGAGAGCTCATAATCAGTCACCGTAATCACCATGGTGAATGCAGTGAAGATATTCCTAAGGGGGGAAATCTCGTCTGCAATGGTAGAAGAAATGTCATTGTCCATAAAAAGCCACCAGCACTTCTGTTCTCAAGAAGACTCATTAAGGGTTTGGGGATTAATTGTTAAGATTTGGGGTTTGTGACAAGGGAGGCACCGCACGATGTCATATAGAGTCTTCTGATCCAACCTTAAGGACACGTACCTCTATTTGCTTGAGAAAATAAGCTGGAAGAGTCAGATTACACTTTAATGAGCCATATAGAAGTGGTCCATCCAGAAGGACCATAATCCTGGTGATGAGATCACCTTTAGCCATTGTGATAGACACAGCAAAGGCAAGAGCAGCAGCAGGGGATGAGAGTGGCAGCTGTTGTGGAAATTGCACCTGCTGTTCATCACTACACCGTGGGAGTGGGGAGGCCACGGTGCTGGTGCTACAGAAGCTGTCATGGCCTCTCGTGAGAAAACACAAGCCACCAGAGACTCTGCCTGGCCAATGGAGAAGATCAGATGCACTTAAGGACCCTGTACATTTATGTGTCATGAGACACTCTGGGGTCTTCTTTATTGGCTCAGAATTTCCAAAATGTTCCAGAGTATTGAGAAGGAATAAGACTGATTCACCATTTCCTAATGTCAGTGATAATAATCCTGATTAGAGTGGTTACAATGTGCCAGGAGCTGTTCTAAGGGCTTCACATATATATGAACTCATCCCTATTGCCACCACCTCCCCATTAACCCACAAAGCCACCTATTGGCCACTGCCAGTCTCTCGAGACTGGGAGGGGCTGAGGACTGTGTGGGGAGCCCAGACCTGTCTTGGAGAACAAGCATGTAGATTAGGTCTTTCTTCCTCTGAACCCACTCCTTCTGCTACATTTTGAAAATTGCTAAGAAAATTATTTTTTGTTCAGTTCTTCTCTCTTTATCCTAAATTAGGAAGTAATTTTCATTTGGAACTGCATTTCTGGGTCCCAGTGGAGAGCAAGTAGGATAACAGAGGAGTGCTGGGCAGTTACGGCTTACATGACACATGATTTATGCATCAGTGGCTTCCAGAAGAGTGACAGGCTTAGACAAGGAACATAAAAGGAAGCGACAAATTATGCTTCTAGGACTATATGCAGAGTTTTCAATAGTAGCTGACCATTTCTGCTTCTTTTCCTGTCTTAGAAAAAAGCTTTTTTTTTTTTTTTTCTGCGGTACGCGGGCCTCTCACTGTTGTGGCCTCTCCCGTTGCGGAGCACAGGCTCCGGACGCGCAGACTCAGCGGCCATGGCTCACGGGCCCAGCGGCTCCGCGGCATGTGGGATCATCCCGGACCGGGGCACGAGCCCGTGTCCCCTGCATCGGCAGGCGGACTCTCAACCACTGCGCCACCAGGGAAGCCGAAAAGCTTTTTTTAAGTGAAGGTTTCCCCACAGGCTACTGGGCATTGCTATCTGGTACAGTGTGACCCTTAGTATACTTTGGCAAGCAAAGCAATTTTTGTATTTCACTATTTTGGCACAATATAGAGCATTATCTCCCTGGTATTTGACAGTCAAAAGAATAGTCAAAAACCTTATTCTTCAATGTAATTAAAACCAGAGTTGGTATTAGAGGAAAACCAATTAACAGTCTGCAGAAAATTATCTGAAGAAATTGATTGTATTCTAGAAGGTGCCCAGCACTCCATGGCTTTTGGTGTATCCTTTAATGAGACTGAAAATTCTAAGTGTGTGGAGCAGATTCTGTTGTAAAAATAACCATTTCCAATTTTAATGAAAAGCATCACATATGCAAGAACCAATTGAGACAGATACCTAAGAGATGGATAGATAGAGTAACCGCTAAGATTTTCCTAAAAAAATGTTTTTTCATGTTGTCCCCATGAAAAGCTTTGATTTGTTTTTAATCTTTAGAAAAATTTCCATAGATATAAAATAAACAAAATTAGTTAAAACTACATGAAAAAAATATTCTTCACCTCTTTTGATGATTATTATTATTTTGATGATTTTTTTGATGATGATGATCTTTTTTGGTTAAAATTGTTGCTGTCGTGGTTAGAGTTAATATATCTGAGACTTGAGGTTTAGATCAATGTACTTTGTGTACTGGAATTTAAAATGCAAGTTCTACTGTCTTTAAAATAGAAGTTTAAGTTCTAGTTATTTGTAAATGGACAATTTAAAATGATTTATAAAAATTATCTTTCTTGGAAAAAAAATAAAATTATCTTTCTTGGGCTTCCCTGGTGGCTCAGTGGTTAAGAGTTCACCTGCCGTTGCAGGGGACACGGGTTCGTGCCCCTGTCTGGGAGGATCCCACATGCCGCGGAGCGGCTGGGCCCGTGAGCCGTGGCCGCTGGGCCTGCGCGTCCGGAGCCTGTGCTCCGCAACAGGAGAGGCCACAACAGTGGGAGGCCCGCATACCGCAAAAAAAAAAAAAAAAATTATCTTAGTGAAGTAAAAGGGAACTCTAGTGCTATAGTGACTATTTTTGGGTTCTAAAGTAATCTTGAGGGAAATTTATTCTGAAGACATTAAAGCTCTCTAGAACATGGGATAATCAGCATGAAAATTAGAAGTAGGAGAACGAGCATGGCTTATTTTTGCAATTAGAAATCAAGAAAGGAAAGTGTTTTAATTGTCTTTAAAACACAAAAGCTTGATTATGAAAAGTATCTCATTATTTGTATGCCTCTTGATACTCTGATATCCACGTAGATGGCATTTCTGCACAATGTAATTTTATGTGGATAGAAATCCTCAAGGGTCCTCAGATGCTGCAGTAATTTCCAACCAAATCTAGCAGACACTGTGTGATGTCACAATTGTGGTAGAGAGGGGAATACTGCTCTAGGCTCCCTTCAACTTCGTGATATATTCATGGTGATTTTAAGGTCAATATGGACCTTGCTTCTATCCTGGTTGTCTGGTGACTAAGTCTACTTAGTAAAACCTTCCCTCTAGTTTTTACCAGGCCCCTACCATCTACACCTGGACTACCAAAACCCCACCTAACCAGGCCTAGACATGAAGCCGGACACGTTTCTAAAATGCAGATCTGATCATGTCATTTCTCCTTTAAAAACCATTCCCATCCAGTCTCTTGGGGAAGATGCAAGTTTGTGCATGTCTTTTGGAAAAGTGTTGCCAATATTTCTCAAGAATTTAACAAATATATCTGCCTTGTGACTCGGCAGTTCTTTTTCGCAGCATCCATCCTCAGCGGGTAATCCTAAGCAAGGTGCTTTGAATACAGAGATGTTTAATGCAGCATTATTTAAGATAATAAAAATTGGAAACAAACAATGTACGTATACATATTAAGTAGCCCATGGTATACCCAGTCAATGAAATATTTTCCAGCAACTAAAAATACCTAATTGTATTATTTTATAGCATAGGAAAGTGCCTATGCAACAGTTTAGTAAACATGTTAAAATACAAAACTGTATCAAAATCTACAAACGTAAAATACAGAAAAAGAGTTGAAACCTTCCCTTTCTTCCTCCCATCTCCACCCCAACCCCTGCCGCGGGTGAGGTAGGGAAGGCTAATAAACCTTATATTGCGTTCTACTACTGACAAAAGCTAGTCTTGGAGATGCCCTGCCTAAGAAAATGATTTGATAGAATAGAAAAGCAAGAAGGGTTTTCAATACTTTCCTATTGCTTTGTGGAGCCAGATGTGGCCATCAGAGATAGGTGGCTCTGATGCTTAAAAAAGATGCAGACATTAGAGACCTGGGAAGGGTTCGTGGGCGGGAGACTAGCAGACAGTTGTGGGGCGGTGAGGTTGACACTGTTGCATATAATAAGGTAAAACATTATCATCGATGTATGTGGAGACCTTGTTAACTCTCATTTAGGAAACTGTTTCTCTAAACCCTTGGTCTGAACTGAGACTGAGCTCTGAGAATTTTCTTTGTCTCTGTGTGTGTGTGTGCATTTGATTCAATGGTTATCTGCTGAATCTGTCGGGAAGGAAGATGCATATCTTTAGCTTATAATGGTAGAGACCCCTTTCCACCTTTCCTGGAATATCATTCGAGTCTGAGAAACTCAGAACTCTGGGAGATGCTCCACTGAGGTGTGTTGCGTGGACTGCCTAAGGGGAAGAAGGCGACGTCAGGAATCTGGGTCTGCAAGCAGACAGGTTTGGTGGTGATGGCTCTTCTACCCTGGACTATTAGAACAGTCACCTCTGGTGCCTGGTTTGCATTTTGCTTTGCTCTGCGGTTCCCTTCCGTTACCTCCAGTCTTCCAGAAAGCCTGTCACTCTTTCAGCCTTGTGTGGTACTGTTGAAGGGCGGTTAAGGAGCAGGTCAGTAAAAGCACCATGGGTCCCTTCCCACCTCACCCCTCCAACGAGCTCAGTGGCACAAATAGTAGCATTGTCCTGGGAAGGACACTAGATGTGAGTTCCAGGCACTGGCGGGTAGAGGAATGGGCCATGGCCAGAGCAGGGCTGGGGGTGGGGTAGTACTATTCCTTAGGGATAGGGGGCTGCCTCCAAAGTGTACTGAGACCATTAGCTTCTTTGCCAAAGAAACTAAACAGAGGTTCTGCTCCAGGTTGCTCTGGAACCACCTGCGAGCACTCAAAGTCTACTGAGTCCTGGCCTCACCTCATAATAATTGAATCTGAATCTCTGGAGATGGGGTCTGGGCATCAGTATCTTGTAAGAGCTCCCCAGGTGATTCTGATGTGCAACCAGGTTGAAATCACTGCCTTGGAGATGGTGATCAGGAAAGGGAGAGGCTCACGTGGATGAGAAATATACAAAGCTCGACAGCAATATTGCAAAAACCTGAAGCATATTAAAAAGTCTGGGAGAAAATACAGTCAATCTTCAAAATGGTAGTTATATTCCATAAAGTCTGGAAACACTGTATTAGCAAATACTGAATCATTGCTCCTAGGGGAAATATATTCATGTATATATGTCTGTCACATAGATTATCATTTTAAATACTAAAAACAAGTCATCATGGTAGAAACCCATGAGGTTCAGGGGTGTTAAGTGACTTGCCTGAGACCATCTCATCAGTCACAGGAACCAGAGTTGAGATTCAAGTCCTGTCCAGGTGATCCTGGAGCCGGAGCTTCTTTCGCTACACCACACTGCCCCCTACCGGCTCCATCTTCTGGCCACTTGTGCACGAGAGCTGAACCAGAAGGCAGCGTGTGCCTTTCCTCATCTGGAAACCAGTGCGGGTCCAATAGGCCACTCAAAATGTTCAGCGCTGTGTGCATGTCCACAAGTATTGATTTTGGAGTTCCAAATAAAGTTTAGGGAGTAGGTGCATTTGCAAATTTGGAATCCGCTAATAATGAACATCAGCTGTAAATAATATTACCAGCAATTATATTTGGATATAATTAAATGACTTTTTCTTTCTCATTTTTCTAAAATCCCTTTAACGTGTATGTATAAATTTTATAAGGAAAAAAGTGTAAAAAACAAACTAAAAATCTTTTCCATGGCATCCCTCTGTCTATAGACCTATTTCTTCCCAAAGTGTGGCCTTGACCTATTTACATCAGAATCACTTTGAGTGGTAATTGAAAAGATTTAATCCTATCCCATCCCTTCCCAAACTACTAAACTAGAATCTCTAAGAAACCCAAGAATCTGCATTTGACAAATTCCCCCAGATCACTCTTATGTACACTAATGTGAAAAACATTTGCTATTGCAATCTCTAAAGAGTGAGGATAAAATAATGGTATTTCAGATAAAGAGGCGGAAAGAATTTACTTCTCACAAACCATTGCTGAAAGAACTACTGAAAGACATACTTCACTCTAAGAAAAGATTGAAACCTAGAAGGAAGGATTGGGATGCAAGAGGCAATGGTGAGCAGAACAATTGTTAAGCATGTGGTAAACCTGAATAATTGCCTATAGCAGACAAAATAAAACAATGAAAGGGGAGGAAAATTAAAACGAGGTGAAATTAAGTTAAAAGACAACCGTAACATAGAAAAAGAGGTTGTGTAATTGGTGTTAAAGCATGCCGAAACTTCTTAGAGTTTGGAAGAGGAAAGGAGATACTGAGTAAACATTTTTTGGAGGTAGAGGAACGTGACTTAAGGATAATAAAAGAATAAAAATATAAAGTATAATTTTGAAATTAGTAGGAAAAAAGGAATTTAAAAACTGTAATAACCAAAAAGAAAGAAAGAAAGAAGAAGAAACAAAGAAGCAAAGGCAGGAGGAAAGAATGTTTCAAGAGAATGTGTGAGCAGTGACATAGGAGTGGAGAAGAGGCTCCACTGTCAGGTAAATTTGATTTTACTCTACTTACATGCTAATAACTTCACCTAGTATGTTTTTTAAAAAAATAAATTTCTTTATTTCTTTATTTTTGGCTGTGCTGGGTCTTTGTTGCCGTGTGCAGGCTTTCTCTAGTTGCGGTGAGCCAGGGCTACTGTTTTGTTGTGGTGTGCAGGCTTCTTATTGTGGTGGTTTCTCTTGTTGCGGAGCATGGGCTCTAGGAGTGTGGGCTTCAGTAGTTGTGGCACGCGGGCTCAGTAGTTGTGGCTTGAGGGCTCTAGAGCGCAGGCTCAGTAGTTGTGGCGCACGGGCTTAGTTGCTCCGAGGCATGTGGGATCTTCCCGGACCAGGGCTGGAACCCATGGCCCCTGCATTGGCAGGCGGATTCTTAACCACTGTGCCACCAGAGAAGTCCTATTATGGCTTCATGGGTGTTGGCAGAAGACACAAGATTCCTGGGTAAGATACAAAGGACAATATTACTCATAGCCTGGCTAGTAGCGTAAGAATCAATCAGCATATTTGTGTCAGTTTCCTTATTTCTTAAGCCCCACAACGGTGACACAGAGTATCCAGGTGGATGCTTGCACATGTAGTGGGTTGTATTACAAGAGAGAAACACTGAGCTTGGGAACCTGTTGTTTTATAGCAAGCAGTAAGCAAGTCTGCCCTTTGTCCCAGAGGAAGACATTGCCTCATCTACAAAGGTTATATATAATCCTGAGAAATGGTCCTGGTAAAGATCAGTTAGGGCTTTGCATTTCTGGCACAGTCAGTAAGACACGTAGGAACACGAGAGACCCGTGGAGGAGTATCTCCCAGCATACAGAAGTGAGAATCTGTGAGTAAATTGTTTTGCTGGGTCATATGGTGCATCGGACTGGGAAGGAGGAAGATAGGTGGAAAAGGAGTAGGGAGAAGTAATTTAAAACCCCAGAGCTGGGGCTTCCCTGGTGGCGCAGTGGTTGAGAGTCCGCCTGCCGATGCAGGGGACACGGGTTCGTGCTCCAGTCCCGGAGGATCCCACATGCCACGGAGCGGCTGGGCCGGTGAGCCATGGCCGCTGAGCCTGGGCGCCCGGAGCTTGGGCTCCGCAATGGGAGAGGCCGCAGCAGTGAGAGGGCTGTGTACCGCAACAAAACAAAACAAAACAAAACAACCTCCCCCCCCCAGGGGCCTTTTATAGCCGTTTGGGCTGCTATAATAAAAACCATAGACTGGGTGACTGAAGTAACAAACATCTCTCACAGTCCTGGAAGCTGGAAAGTCCAAGACCAAGGTGTCAGCTGGGTTTTTATAGCATCTTAATAAAGAACAATAAACTTTTAGAGTAGTGACAAAACAAAGGAAAAGCACGTTGGGCTTCTATGAGATGGCAAATTGTGGAAAGGTAAACATATAAAGGGAACTAATGGAAAATAAGGGTTGTTTTTAGCAAGGTTTGTTCTGTAGGTTTCTCTGGCGCCATCTGCGGGCTGATAGGAGTCTAGTTCTCTCTCTGATGACGGAGAATCGATCTGCCCTTCCTGGTACAGAGGGGGAGGCCAGAAAGTTTTTCTTGTGTCTGGTTGTGGTTTCTTCTTTATATCTTTAGTTGTAGAAGATCTCTTCTGGTAGGTTCTGGCCTTTTTCATTGATGGTTGTTCTGTAAATAGTTGTAATTTTGGTGTGCCCATGAAAGGAGGTGAGCTCGGGGTCTTTCTACTCCACTATCTTGGCCCATCTCTTAAGTGCAAATCTTTTAAACTGGACTTAACCTGTTTATATCCCATGTCAATTTTTCCTTTTGTGGAGACATATCTCTAAGAGCTCTTTGTAAATGAAGAAAATTAGCCCTTTGCTACATATGCTATAAGTATTTTCCTGAATTGCCCTCCCCCTTTAATTGAGGTATAGTTTAATTGGGGTACAATACTATATAAGTATCAGGTGTACACCATAGTGTTTCACAATTTTTAAAAGTTATATTTCATTTATAGTTACAAAATATTGGCTATATTCCCTGTGTTGTACTATTCCCTGTGTTGTATATATCCTTGCAGCTTTTTTTTTTTTTTTTTCCAAATGGGTCAGTTATTTAATTAGGTTCTTTGTAAGAAGTTTAGAACACTACTTTGTGAGGATAAATTCCATTTGTGAGAGCAAATACAGAGCAAAGGTAGCCCCGGAGCTGAGGAACAGCTTTGATTCTTCGCAGAATTTGTGAGTCCGCAGCTTTCTGATCTACCTTGCTCTGCTCTGTAATCTCGTAGTTTTCTCTCTGTGTGTCGAAGATCTCACCTTCCTGGTGCCTGAGCTTACGCAGCTTCTTTTAAAAAAAAATTTTTTTTAAAAACATTTTTATTGGAGTATAATTGCTTTACAATGGTGTGTTAGTTTCTGCTGTATCAAAAAGTGAATCAGCTATGTGTATACATATATCCCCATATCCCCTCCCTCTTGTGTCTCCCTCCCACCCTCCCTATCCTACCCCTCTAGGTGGTCACAAAGCACGGAGCTGATCTCCCTGTGCTATGTGGCTGCTTCCCATTAGCTACCTATTTTACCTTTGGTAGTGTATATAAGTCCATGCCACTCTCTCACTTCGTCCCAGCTTACCCTTCCCCCCGTGTCCTCAAGTCCATTCTGCATCTTTATTCCTGTCCTGCCTCTAGGTTCTTCAGAACCATTCTTTTTTTTTTTAGATTCCATATATATGTGTTAGCATACAGTATTTGTTTTTCTCTTTCTGACTTACTTCACTCTGTATGACAGACTCTAGGTCCATCCACCTCACTACAAATAACTCATTTTCATTTCTTTTTATGGCTGAGTAATATTCCATTGTATATATGTGCCACATCTTCTTTATCCATTCATCTGTCGATGGACACTTAGGTTGCTTCCATGTCCTGGCTATTGTAAATAGAGCTACGCAGCTTCTTTTTTGAAGTAAGCATCAGTGAGATGTTCTGGGATTTTCACACCACTGATATCAATTTTGGTGGAGGTAGCAATGACAAATTTCTGGTGTGTTCTACGCCAAGGAACTCAGTTGAGGGACAGAGGCCCAGTCACAGGTAGCAAGTCGCTGCTCAGCTGCTTCAGGAAAATGACCCTCTTGCCTCTGTGGCACCCAGGCAGGATGATCCGAATGGTCCCAGGAGTGATGCCAGCACACAGTTTTCTCACATGCTTACTGAAGGGTTTTTTGCCGACTCAACAATTTTCGAGGGCACATCTTCAGTAGGATAATACCTAGGCATTTTGCAAAATTTAACCACTCGGGTACCACCATTCTTGACACCACCAACTGGTTTTGTGACAGTAGCAAGAACCTCCACCTTCTTTTTCTTTCTCTTTTCAACCTTGGCTTTATCTTCTGAATACTTCCTCTTGTACAAGGCCTTTCTGGAATACATAGCTGATCGGGAATGTCTGCCAATTCCTCTGACCAGGACAGGGTTTCGGCTTCAGCGGGGCTTCCCCTTCTTAACCTTCTTCACCTTTTTAACCTTGCCACCAGCATCAGCCTTCTTGGCTTCAGGTTTTTTCTCCTTAGTATCTGGCTTCTCAGCTTTTTCACCCACCATCTTGCAAGATGGGAAAGAGCTCCTTGTAGCTCATTTGTTTTATACATAATAGTTGTACCTCTTAATCCCCTATCTCTTTCTTGCCCCCCCCCCTTCCCACTCCCCACTGAGTTGCCCTTTGTTTGTTGAATTGTTTGTGGCCTTGGAGAAATGTTTAATTTCTTATTCTTTTTTAAAATGTAGTCAAATGTGTTAGTAACTATTCAGTAGGTACTTATACCTGGAGAAGTAAGAAGAAGGTGGGAGCCTCAGCCTCCATTTCCTTGAATAACAGATTAGGAGCCAGGAGAGGGGACCTTAGGGTTTGAGATGTGGGAGTTGGGTTGGGGGAAAGACCAGCCAAAGGGAGGTGAGTTAGGAAACTTGTAGGATGACCATGTGGTTGGGTCACACGGGAAATATGACTAAGGGCTCTGGAATCAGCCTTTGTGGGTTCAAATCCCAGGACTAATATTACAGAATGACTTTCGCAGGGGGCAGGTAATGAGCTTCCTATGCCTTAGTTTCTTCATGTAGAAATTATTAATATTTTATCTGAGGCTTAAATGAGATAAGGTCTGGCACAGTGCTTGGCAGACAGTGAGTGCTTCCTAGAAAAGAAATAGAGAACTTGGGTTAGCTTGTAGGAGGAATGGAAATGAATAGACGTATGGAGAAACTCATAGATTGCAGGTGAGTGAGTTTGAGAGGAATGAATGGTCAACCCTCTTTCTGTGGTTAAAATCATGACCATATTACGAAAACAACAATCGAAGGCTGTGGCTTGGAGGTTCAACCTAGAAACTCTAGAACCAGAGAGCTTGTTCCAATTCCAGCCCTACCCCGTACTGGCTTTGTGACATTGGGCAAATCACTAATGTTTCTCTGACTTGGTTTCTTCAACTAAAAGTGTGGAATAATAATTATACCTATCTTAGAGATGAAGAAATGAAAAGTGAACTAAAATATGTAAAGTACCTAGAAAACTATGACACAGCGTATGTACCTAAAAAAGTTATTATATTACTATTAATCATTTTTCACTGTATCATGTGCATTTTTACTATCACCTCATTTGAGTTTTCTGAGATAATTTTTCCTTTCAATATGCATCCACCTATTGCCAAGATACTAGTTCCTGATATTACCAGTTCCTAGTTCCTGATATTACTAGGTCCTAAATTTTGGGGTTGACTTAAGTCTGCCCTTCCATCCTCTGGATCTTTCATATTCTCTGCTAAACGAATAATATTCTATGTTATTAATAGGTATTGATAACTTCATGTTATCTCTCTCAAATGACATTTGCATTTTAACAAGAATTTTCAAGGCCTTGACTTAAAGCGGTGAGTAATGTGGTTATTTTAGGGATCCTGGCAGAGAGGAACAGTCCTTGGGCTGGGAGAACTTTCCTAAATTCTAAATTTATATCAAGCCAGCAGCTGCCTACCCTGCTCACTCAGAATATGGAGTGGGGTTGTATTGGTGATCAGGGAGTGATTTGAATCAATTAACCAATACTTTTGTCACTGGTTATATGCCAACAACTGTCTTAGGTAATGTGGGGAAGAATATAAAGATGAATAATCCTTGTTTCAAGGAATTTATAATCTAATTGAAGACATCAAGATGTAGAAAAATAAAAGAGATACTTATTCTCATTGCCAAGGTCAGAACAGACCTGAGAATGTTGCCTACTGATCAATATACTGGTGTGAAGTCTTGAGGGCCGGGTCAAACCAGGAAGAAGCTTATCTAGATAGGAGCTACTCATAAGATCGTTTTACTGCAGAGCCATAGCAAGAGTAACTGCTTAGAAATGGAGCCAACTCTGAAGTCAGACCACTAAAGGGGGAGATACAGTATTGAGTTATGCACCAGAGGGAGAGTCTGGATGAAGCATTAACAGAGAGTGAGAGCCTGGAACAGGATGGGAGTGCAGGGCAAGTGAAGGTGGAGGATCCATGTAACTTAGTGGGGACATCTTCCATATGAGTTCTAGCATGACTTGTGAGGTGAGGATGGCATTTTAAAGGAATAAAACTGGTATGAACAAATAATATCTTTCCTCATTTGTCAAATAAGGAAGATTGAAACACGTGAGTACTAAGGAATTGCCCAGCTCTAGTAGTCTATAAGTCAATCATTCTAGGACCAAACAAAAAGCAACAATAGGTAGTATTCAAATCAGCCATACAGACCCATGTTTCCAAATCATAGCTCATCAGAGTTCTTTTGTTCATTTGCCGTGAAATCTTTTAATTTTCTTACATTGTCTCTTGAATGTGTTAAGAAAATGTAGATTCTTAGTTCTCCAAAACTGAAGTGGTCTTCTTTACAAGACAGGAGAAAGAAGAAAAACAAACTTAGCCCAATTCAATGATTTAAACCTAAATTTAAGCAGACTGAGACAAAATGATAGCGTCTGTTCTCCATTTTTTCCATTGAGCACCAGATCAGCTTTGATGTTCAGCATACTTTTCAATTATCCTTCTCTATTTTTAATAGATTAAGAGCAAATCAGATGCTTATTGTACAATTCTCTAACAAGGCCAAAAAAAAGTATTACTGAAATGAAAAGAAAAGAACTAATGAATATTAATAAAAAAAACAATTGTAACTAGTCTTTTTGGTCTTTGGTCTTTTAGTTTTTACCCCTCTTCTTCCCCCTTGCTTCACTCCAAGTTGGTGTCTTGGTGTATTTGCTTATATAACCTTATGGTATTGAGTGGAGGGCATCCTTGTGTTCATAAACCTGTGACTTCTGGCTCCTTAGTAACATCGGTCGTCAACCTGGTTGGTGCCAGGCCTGAATGCATTCCAGGGCGAAGCTGTTGCTTAGTGTAATTTGTGTTCTGGCCTCTCTGGTTTGATCAGGGCCAGTGGTTTCCCTGGCTGACCGGGTTCACCCCAGTCCTGACTAGTACTAGGGAAACCCCTTGAAGTCTCGTTATAACTCCCATTTGGCCCTGGTGCAACAACACTCTTCCCTCCCACTACACATTCCACTTCTACCCTGACTAGTACTTTTTCTTCCAAACCCCCTTACCAGCTTTCAGTGATAACTGAATCCCATCTAGATCATGCCTCCCAAACCATGCTCACCACCTGATTTACTTTCAGGAGTTTGGGACTCTGGTGGGTGGTAGGGGGAACTGATAAGATGATTGCATTCCAGACGTTCAGCAGGAAGCAGAGCAAAAGTCTTCTGTCTGGGAAGGTCCCCAACTCATCTGGGTGTTTCTAAATCCCCCTTAGCTTCTTCACCCATTCAATCAATACATATTAAGAACCTACTGTATGTTAGGCCCTCTGTTAGGTAATGGTGATATAATGGTGAACAAGATAGGGTCCCTGTCCTCTTGGTGCTTATAGAGTAATGGCAGGGGGGAGTACATATGATAAAGAACTCAGCAAACACGTACATAAATGCAATTTTTAAAGCGCTATGAAAGAAACAAATAGGATTCTGTGTTCCAAATAATAAGGGAGACATTAAAAAACCCATTTCAGAAGGAGTTTGGTGAAGATTTCTCTGATAAGACACTTAATCTGTTAAGGATGAGAGACAGCCAACCATGTGAAGACAGGAAGAGAATGCAGGGCAAGGCATAGCAAATGCAAAAGCCCGAGATGGTAAAGAGCCTCCAGATGGGTTGGGAAGTAATCTGCAGATATAAGATTTTCCTTCCATTCTTACAGAAAAGTGACATAATCTTTGGGGTATGATTAAGACTACAAACTAGAAACTTGCTGAGTTTTAAACAAGGCTCAGACTAAGGTAAGCAAGTGAGGCACTCACCTCAGGTACAAAATTTAAGGAAGCACCAAAAAACTAAATGGTCAAGGTAAGCATATTTTAAAACATCAAAATTAATGTAAAAAGTCAATGATGAACAAAATATCAAATTTTAAATAAAATACAGAATCAGTATTACCAAATTCTCCTTTTGTCATAGGCTCCAATATGGCTTAGCACAGCTCTGGTATTACTATCATCTCCCAACAGAGATCATTTTACTTTTCCCTTTCCAGTTTGGATGCCTTTTATTTATTTTTCTTGCCTAATTGCTCTGGCTAGAACTTCCAGTACTATGCTGAATAGAAGCAGTGAAAGTAGGTATCCTCTAACCTCTTAAAACTTAGAATTCGTAAAAGGAGATGACTGGAATGTCCATAAAGTTTGGAAGGACTGATCTTTATGAGTGTGTCATCAGTTTTGACTTGAATTGATTAATGGTGTTCCATTGTTATACACATATTCATTAACTTAATAAATATTTATTAACATATATGAAAAATTACCGCTAGGCTTTCCCTTTGTTAGATTTTTTTCTTGTATCATCATCTTGATGATTATTCTCAAATTCTTTTTCCACTGGAAATTAGGAATGAATAAGGTAAAGGAGCTGCCATAAAAAATGTTTGAGAAGTGCCAATATAGCCCATAAATCAATGGCTGAATTGTTTTGGAAAGGCTTTATGGTAATTTAGGGTAGAAAGATGGTATCAAGATTTAAGCTGCTATTTGGTTCACTTGCCACTTCGGGGAGGGATGACCTGGTCAGGGCTGTGGCCAGTAGGACTTAGACATGGAGTAGGGACTCCCAACCCAATTCTGTGATGAATCTGAAGTTAGGAATGTAAATAAAGCTGAAAACTGTTGTGCAGGAATTCTGAGATTCAAGGGGTCATAAGGCAAGCTCTGGGGGTAGCCGTGGCTGAAGGGAACTGCAACCAGCTAGGACAGCCATGTTTGAAACAAGAGTCATGACTTCTGTGATCTCACACCCCCTGGGTATCAGTTGGAAGCTTTGACTAGGCAGAGTGCTGTAAGTATATTAAGAGTAGAACCAGACAGTATCACCCACTTAGTTATTCTCCTTCAAATCCATCTCAGCTATCGCCTTCCCTTGCTCCGTCTTCGTGTCTTTACTCAATTGTACTTAGAAAGTCAAGTTATTTCAATCAGGCTATCTGCAGAAAGGGTGGGTAGACCACCTGGTACATTCTTTTTTTTTCGCGGTACGCGAGCCTCACTGTTGTGGCCTCTCCCGTTGAGGAGCACAGGCTCCGGATGTGCAGGCTTAGCGGCCATGGCTCACGGGCCCAGCCGCTCCACGGCATGTGGGATCCTCCCAGACCGGGGCACGAACTCGTGTCCCCTGCATCGGCAGGCGGACTCTCAACCACTGTACCACCAGGGCAGCCTCCCTCCTGGTAATTCTTCACCGACTTCACCACCAGAAATCAGTTTGCTGCTAACTCCTCATTTTCTGGATTGTTGAACTACCTCCCCTGGGTAATCAGAAATCCTGAGGTATTCCCATAGAGGAAGACTTTGGATATCGGTTGGTCAACTTCCAGGAGAAGCAAGATTCAAGACACATCACTCTCTTGATGTCGCCTGTCCATATTATAGCTATAATTAGCCTTGAAAGCCAGGGACTTTGCTGTTTTCTCCTGGAAACACAGCTGCAGTTGCTGCACCCTTGATTCTGAATGTTGTGCTGAGACTGAGGCCACCTGTCCCTATGTCTGTATTTTTTTCTCAAAGAGCTGAGTGATTGCCTTGAACAGCTGTGGGTATTTGCGTTTTATTTTTATAAGCCCTAAGCAACTGAGTGAAAAGCAAAGCCAATTATGTCATTGAGTCCTTTAATATGTATGAACAGAATAGCAGAAAACTGAGTTAGCCATGGCATATACAAGGTTTACATAGAAGAAGAAACACTGAATTTTACTGGGAAATCAGTGAACAAAGAGGCAAAATGTTTGCTTTTTTGGGGAAAGACTATTTTTACTTTGTTTACGTTCATTTAGATAAACTATCTTTACACAAAATCTCTTTAAATCCTACAAACACTGAATTTATCAATACAAGATGGCAGAGGAAGCATGGTTGGAGAACATGCTGCACATAAGTCTAGCAAAGAGAATTGGGTTTTCATATGCAGTAACCCCTACAGATTTGTTTGTTCTTGGGACTGTTTAAAATAACAGTCCCCTTTTCTTTGAATTTTATGGAGTTTAAATGTTACTGCAAAGTTCAATATCCCATCTGAAAACCTATTTGTAACATCATAGCAGTAAGTCAAGAATCTGGAGAGCTGGAGCCCGATTTCTGGCATTCACTTCAAATGCCAGCAGGCTTTTGGTCACTGACTATCATTGGAGAGTCTTCAGGTTAGTGTAAGGGAGAAGGCAGTTTTACCTAATATTGTGTAGTGTCTTATTTGGAATTACAAGTCTCTTGGCTCTTTGGTGGCTACATTTTTAGCAGCGGTGATGGTGTGAGTGGTGATGTTCTGGGAAGTTAAATAAGTGGACTTTCCGGGGACTTCCCTCATGGCACAGAGGTTAAGAATCCACCTGCTAATGCAGGGGACACAGGTTCCAGCCCTGGTCCGGGAAGATCCCACATGCCGCAGAGCAACTGAGCCCACGTTCCACAACTACTGAAGCCCGTGCACCTAGAGCCCGTGCTTGGCAACAAGAGAAGCCACCACAATGAGAAGCCCGGGCACTGCAACGAAGAGTAGCCCCTGCTCACCGCAACTAGAGGAAGCCTGCGTGCAGCAACGAAGACCCAATGCAGCCAAAAATAAATAAATAAATAAAAAATAAATAAATAAGTGGACTTTCTTATCTTGATATGAAAACTCATAGAAGTCTTTTACCTAAAATAATTGTTACAAAATTTGAGACATTTTGATCTTTTTCTCCTTATTTTCCTTCTTATTTTAAGGTGAATCCAGTTCATCTCATTTATAGTTTTTTGTTCTTTATTATGAAAATTCTAGTTATTGTTGCTAAAATGATAGAAAATACAGAAAAACTAAAAATAAGAAAAATTTTATTCCAAAGGGCAAGTGTTTTAAGCACCTTTCTTAATCCTGGTGCAATTGTGTGTGTGTGTGTGTGTGTGTGTGTGTGTTTTCATAATTGAGACCATACTGTGTATGTACACTTCTGTATTCTTTAAAATATTGTGTCATAAGCGTTCTCCAGTATTATTAAAAATTTTATAAGCAATTTTACCACCTCCTCTTTTGTTTCTCCTTCTCTACCCTTCCATTCTCTTTCTTAAAAAGTATTTGTTTTATTACTTTTTTTTCTTTCTCCCTTCTTTCTTCATCAAAATGCCATTAAGGAAATGTTTGCTTTTGGACAAGATAGACTAAGGACTGGATTCTCTTTGGAGCCTATGAGGTGTTGGCAGTGTGAGTCCAGGGGGGCCACGGCAGTTGGAACTCATGGGGCAAAGTACCAAAGAGATGACTCTTTAGAGCAATAAAGCTCTAAAGTTCTGAAGAGCATATCCCTTTTGAGTTCTTTTTAAAAATTTTTTAATTAATTAATTAACTTTTGGCTGTGGTGGGTCTTCATTGCTGCACACGGGCTTTCTCTAGTTGCAGTGTGCGGGCTTTTCATTGTGGTGGCTTCTCTTGTTGAGGAGCACGGGGTCTAGGCATGTGAGCTTCAGTAGTTGTGGCACTCAGGCTCAGTAGTTGTGGCTCACGGGCTCTAGAGCGCAGGCTCAGTAGTTGTGGCACACAGGCTTAATTGCTCCGTGCCATGTGGGATCTTCCCAGACCAGGGCTCGAACCCTTTTCCCCTGCATTGGAAGGCAGATTCCTAACCACTGCACCACCAGAGAAGCGCCCCCGCCCGCCCCTTTGAATTTTCACCTGAGTACTGAGAAGCATAATTGTGTGAGGAAGCTACTCAAGTTTGGGGAAAGAACTGCCTAAAAGGACTAGAAGGAAAAATCACTGGGATTCACATAGGGCTTAGAAGAGTTTGTATTCCCACCAGCCAGGATGGATAGACCTTGTAAGTTATGGAAGTCAGAGAGTACTCAGAAGGATAATGCTGTACAGTGGTGGGACAAAATTAGCCCTAGATTAAAAGCTGTTCTGGTCTCACATAAAGAAGTATAAAAGCAAGCCTTAAAAAAGTAAAACTGTTTCTAAATATCTTTACTCCAGGAACAAAGCCCAAGAATATTTGTACAAATATGGAAAAAAGCATCCAGCACCCAACAGGGTAGAATTAACAGTGCTTGTGATACAATAAAAAAGTTACCAGATATACAAAGAAGTAGGAAAACGTGGACCACAATGGAAAAAATCAATCAATAAAAATAGACTCAGAAACAGCATAGGTTATAGAATTAGTAGACAAGGACATAAAAATGGATATTGTAATTTTATTTCATATATTCAAGAAAGTCAATTAAAATTAAATACATTAAGTAGAGTCACAAAATATTTTTAAAAACTCAAAATAAACTTCCAAAGATTAAAAATATGTCTGAAATAAAAAAATATATTGGATGGAATTAATAGATTAGTTACTGCAGAAGGAAAGATTAGTGAATTCAAAAACATAGCAATAAAAACTATATAAAATGAAATGCAGAAAGAAAAAAGACTGAAGAAAGTGAACCCAGCTTCGGTGAACTTGGGACAAGTTCGAACAGCCTACTACACATATAACGGGAGATCCTAAAGGAGGTAAGTGGGAACAGAAAAAAAATTCAAATTCAAATAATGGCTAAAAGGTTTCCAAATTTGATGAAAACTCTAAATCCACAGATATGAGAAGAACTCCAAGAATAAGATACATGAAGAAAACTATACTAAGTCATATCATAATCAAATTGCTTGATATCAGTGACAAAGAGAAAAATCATAAAAGCAAGCAGAGAAAAAAGACACATGGAAAGAAGAAAGATAAGAATAACCACAGACTTCTCAATGGAAACAATGCAATTAAAAGAAACAACTAAATAAAGAGATACTATGTTCATGAATTAAAATACTAGATATTATTAAGATGCCAATTCTCCCTAAATTACAGTCTAGTATGAGTCCCAAAAGTTTGGTTTTTTTTTTTTTTGGTTGCAATTGACAATCTCATTTTCCAATTTATATGGAAATACAAAGGGCCTGGAATAACCAAACAACTTTGAAAAAGAAAAAAGAAAGTTTGGGAGCTTATAATGCTTCATTTCAAAACTTATTATAAAGGTACTATAGTCAAGGCAGTGTGGTATCAGTGGTATCAGCATAGCATTGGAAAAATAGTAAAAATCTACAAACAAAAGTGCCTCCATGGGAGTTTTGGGTACCAGGTAGGAGATTGTGAAACCCTGGTTCAGGTCAAGACCAAGGAGAGCTGTTTTGGCAAGACAAGCTCACAACCACGTGGCTGACTTGTGGTCCCATGTACAGAAACAGAATGCAATAGTAATTAAAACAGTATGATACTGGCATGAAAATAGACATGTAGAACAATAGAACAGAATAGAGAGCCCAGAAATAAACCCACACATTTACGGTCAACTAATATTTGACAAGGGAGCCAAGAATACTCAATGGGGAAAGGATAAGCTCTTCAATAAACAATGTTGGGAAAACTAGATATTCATATGCAGAAGAATGAAATTTGATTCCTGTCTTACACCACTCACAAAACTTAACTTGAAATTGGTTAAAGACTTAAGTGTAAGGCCGGAAACTGTAAAACTCATGGAAGAAAATATAGGGGAAAAGCTCCTTCATATTGGTCTTGGTAAGAACTTTTTGGATATGACACCCAAAACACAAGCAAAAGCAAAAATAAACAGGTAGGTCTACATCAAACTAAAAAACTTCTGCACAGCAAAAGTGTCAACAAAATGAAATTATTACCTACAAGACGGGAGAAAGTATTCGCAAACCATGTATCTGATAAGATGTTCATATCCAAAATATACAAGCAGCCCATACAACTCAATAGGAAAAAACAAATAATCTGATTTAAAAATGGGTAGACATTTTCCCAAAGAAGGTATACAAAAGGCCAACAGGTACATAAAAATATGTTTGACGTCACTAACTTCCAGGGAAATATAAATTAATAACATAATCAGATATCACCTCATACCTGTTAGAATAGCTATTATCCAAAAAATAAAAGATAACAAGTAAGTATTGATGAGGCTGTGGAGAAATTAGAACTCTTGTACATTGCTGGTGAGAACACAAATTAATACAGTATGGAGTTTCCTAAAAAATTAAAATTAGAATTACTATATGATCCAGCAATCTTACTTCATATAGGTATGAAGGAAATGAAATCAGTATCTTGAAGAGATATCTGCACCCCCACGTTCATTGCAGAATTATTCACAATAGCCAGCACATAGAAACAACATTAAGTATTCATCTACATGTGAATGGATAAAGAAAATGTGGAATATATACACACAATGGAATATTATTCAGCCATAAAAAAGGAAATCCTGCCATTCACAAAAATATGGATGGAACTTGAGGACATTATCCTAAGTGAAGCAAGTCAGAGAAAGACAAATACTGTATGATCTCACCTATATGTGGAATCTAAAAAAGCCAAACTCATAGAAACAGAGAGTAATGTGGTGGTTGCTTGGGGGTAGGGGGTGGAGGAAATGGAGATATTGGTCAAAGGGTAAAACCTTCCAGTTATAAGATAAATAAGTGGGAATCTAATGTACAGCATGGTAGCTATATTTAACAATACTGTGTTATATACTTGAAAGTTGCTAAGTAGACCTTAAACGTTCTCAACACACACACACACACACACACACACACACACACAACTGTAATTATGGGAGGTGTTGGAGGTGTTAACTAACCTTACCGTAGTAATCACTTCACAATATGTACACGTATCAAATCATCACTTTGTACACCCCAAGTTTTTACAATGTTATGTGTCAATTCTATGAGATACGTCAATTATATCTCAGTAAAGTTGGATAAATAAATAAATAGGAAGGCTAGAGAAGTCTTCCTTTGAGTAGAAAGCCGATTACTAAATGTAGAAGAATTGACGATATTAGAAAATCTCCATTAGAAAAATTAGAGTAATAATTAACATTAACAAATGTCAAAACTAGTAAGGGAAAGTGAGGTAAAGAATCAGATTTTACATAGTTATCTCTCCACAAAATATTTATCTATTGCAAAAGGGGAAAAACACGGCTTTACACTCGTCAGGATCTGGCAAATACTGTCTTAATCGTGTGACGTTAACGCCTCAACTATTAGCAGGGCTTTTGTAGAGGTGAGATGGACTTCCTACCCGAAGTTGGTTCAGATGTCGAGACTGGCAATCACACACACACACACACACACACACACACACACACACACACACACACACACACACACACACAAACACGCACACCTCAAGAGGATAGAAAGAGGTTTATTACTCACATTTTGAGACTTTTTGAAAGGAGAAGGGTAGGCTCCCAAGCATGTCTGAAAATGGCTTGCGAGAGCAAGAAGGGTGACTGGCTTTGGCTTTTATTGGGTTAAGGGGTGGGGCTACCAGTGAGGGTTCCCAGGCACAGGCAAGGGCTTGTATAGTTGGAACTTCTTATCTGAATCAAAGGAGGGAGCATCTACGCTTTCTTACCAGCTTGCCCACGTGGGGCAGCAGAAGGGAGAGGAATAAGACTCAAAAGCTATCAGCTTTTCTTTTTTCTTTTTAATTAATTTTTATTGGAGTGTAGCTGATTTACAATGTTGTGTTAGTTTCTGCTGCACCACAAAGTGAATCAGTTATACATATTAATATATCCACCCTTTAAAATATTTATTTATTTATATATTTTTTGTCAAGCCACGTGGCTTGCGGGATTTTAGTTCCCCAGCCAGGATCGAACCCGTGCCCCTTGCAGTGGACGTGCAGAGTCCTAACCACTAGACTGCCAGGGAAGTCCCTCCACTCTTTTTTTAGATTCTTTCCCCATGTAGGCTCTCTTCAGCCACTTGAGTAGAGCTCCCTGTGCTATACATTAGGTCCTTATTAGTTATCTATTTTATATATAGTAGTGTGTATGTGTCAATCCCAATCTCCCAATTTGTACCCTCCCCCTTGGTAACCATAAGTTTGTTTTCTACATCTGTGACTCTATTTCTGTTTTGTAAATAAGTTCATCTATACCATTTTTTTAGATGCCATATATAAGTGATATTTATTTTTCTCCAGCTGACTTACCTCACTCAGTATGACAATCTCTAGGTCCATCCATGTCGCTGCAAATGGCATTATTTCATTCTTATTTTTTAATTTCATGCGTCACACACATAGTGTATTATTTATTAAGCACCAGACAGAAGTTCATAATTATTTCCCAGATACCTTTTAATAAATGCCCCTCCAGATTCCTCTTCCTACAGGTTGGAAATCCCTAGATTAGAGACTGGGGAAGTGATGAGATCAGGGGAAGACAGAGTTCCAGATTCTGACATAGAAGTAATAGTCGAAGCTGTGAAATAGGGGAGACTCCTGTGGGAGTTCATTCTTTTTTATGACTAATATTCCATTGTATATATGTACCACATCTTCTTTATCCATTCATCCATCGATGGACATTTAGTTTGCTTCCATGTCCTGGCTATTGTAGATAGTGTTGCAATGAACATTGGGGTGCATCTATCTCTTCGAATTATGGTTTTCTCCAAATACGTGCCCAGGAGTGGGATTGCCGGATCATATGGCAACTCTATTTTTAGTTTTTTAAGGAGCCTCCATACTGTTCTCCATAGTGGCTCTATCAATTTACTTTCCCACCAACAGTGTAGGAGGGGTTATCAGCTTGCTTTCAAAAATAAGTTGTCCAATGTCTATTTTACTGTATGTAAATGTATCATTTTAGCATTTTAAACATCTTTGTTAATATGGTAGACAAAAATGTTACCTTGTTTAATTTTTATTTCTTTGATCTCTTTAGAGGGTGAAGTATTTGCAAATTTTGTTTCTCAATAGTGTTTCCTCTTTTGGAAATAATATTTATATCTTTTTATTGATTGAGGTAATAGTCTTTCTCTGAGAGTCTCATATAAGTGCTTTATCATAGTAGTTGCAGTATTTTCCCCGTTTGTGGTTTACCTTTTAATTTTGGTTATCTTACTCTTTAGGAGAAAGAACTTTTTTTTTTTTAGATGAGAAAATATGCTGCTGCAGCAAGAAGAACTGTCAAATTCAAGACTTGTTCTATATGTGGAAGGAGTCTGTAAGACAGAGAAGACAGGAAGTACTGCAAGCTTTGGCTAAGGGGCTCTGCGTTTTGTGTTCTTGAGGTATTTGGGCGTGAGGAATGTGTATCAAACTTAATACGTTTTATTTTGTTCTTAATCATAGAACTAGATGCCTTGTTTTGAGGACTGCATTAGAGTAAATCACACACAGGCGTTATTTCTCTCCTTGGTCATAGAATGTTTGGAAAATCTGATACTAAGTTAATTGTAATGCAGCCCTAAAAACAAAAACTGGCTCAAAAAAATGAGTTCACATAAGTAGTGCTGTGTGGGTTGGCAAAAAAGAAAGGAAGGAATAGCAGATTGTACTATCTATTATTGAGAAAAATTCTGGGCTAACCCAAGTCATAAACACTGCTGTATTCAATGTTTCCGGATAAGAACTCGTCACAAAATGATGTTATTTCAGAAAACGCTATAAAAAACACATCAAAAGAAGATAAATGGATTGCACACAGAGCCGAGAAATCCATGATACCGCAAAAGACTGTTCGCCCGTCCAGGCTAGCAGAAGGCTTCAGCCACTTGGGGGAGCTCAAATCTCACTTCCCTCAGTTATTACTCTGCCCGCAAAGAGGTTGATAGCGGATATTGGATTGGTCAAGTCCAAGAACACAGTTTAGGGCACCGTGCTAGGGCCTGGAACTTTCTCTATGGTGAAGTACAGGGTAAATGCAGTTCCTGGTGATAAATTTCTTTTTGGGTTCTCATATTGTAGGGTTTTCTTTGGTTGGCTTTTTAGGAAAACTGGTTTCCCCATACAGCTGGGGTGATTGAAGAGGGCTCTTCCTCTTTAATCAGAGACAGATGTGCTCTGTTGCCCCTGGAAGGTCTTGGGAGAACAATGGATGATTTCTAAGACTAAGAAAAACTTTTCTTTCTTTCCTTTCTTTAATTGCAATTTGGCTGGAATTGTCTTTTCTCTCCACCAGAGCCAAACAATGGGGATAACTGCAGGCCAGGTAACATCTCTGGGCAATGAGACAGAACTGATTGTCCTGTGCTGGGAATTAGTTTCAAGGGCAAAGGAGGGCTCATCTCAGAAAAGAAAGAGCTTCTCTGTAGAGAATTTTGGGCTGGTAGTGCCAGCATTTGTGGACAGGAGAGTGTATTCACAATCCAAGGGTTTTATTTTCCTTTTTATCTCCTTTTTCTCAGTCTGGACTGAGATAAATCTTAAAAATGGCATGGATTTTGGATCACTAGAAGTGTCTGATAAACCAGAGCTATGAAATTCATCACTAAACAGATAAAGAGGGGTGAAAGTCCTCTCTCCTTCTTGTTACCTCTCTCCCTCCCTTCATACATTCCTTCAAGCTAGAAAGTACGTGGGAAAAGACTTCCTTCCTCCCTCCCTCCCTCCCTTCCTTCTTTCCTTTCTCCCTTCCCTTTGTTCATTCATTCTTCTTTTCCTTTTTGATGTGGTTCCATCTAAGATGTATTAATAATTGCTTTTCCTCTTTAAAATTGAGTTTTAGCTATATAAGTGGTTCCTGAATACATTCTCCTTTCAAAAACCTAGAAAGCTAAAGCTGCTGTGAAGTCCTCTTGGAGCACTACCTCACTACCCCAATGCCATATCCCAAGCATTGTTACTAAAGGAGGCCTATGGCCAGATTGCCTTGGCTTAAGTTTAACTCTACCAGTTAACTGGCTGTGCAACTTTAGGCAAGTTGCTCAACCTGTCTGTGCCTAAGTTTCCTTATCTGGAGAATGGGAATGTTATTAATTTCCATTCTCCAGATAACCTACCTCACAGGAAGGTTTTAAGGATAAAATGTAATAATTTATGTAAAACACTTAAACACCATATCGTATTTAATAAGCTCTTAAAAATGTTTGTTATTATTACCCTGCTTTCCACTTGCGATGTGAATTTTTCCCCAGTTCCTGGAGGAAACCACTATTATGAGTTTTCAGAATATTGTTTTAGTATCATGTGTGTGTGTGTTTAACAAATGGTGTCATATTATACATGTTATTCTGTAGTTTACCTTTTTAAATTAGCAATTATGTTTTGTGATTTATCCATGTTGACTCAAATAGATCTAGTATACTCCTTTTAACTGCTATATAATATACTATTGTGAATCTAATTTATTTAGCTATTTCCTGGTTGATGGACAGTTAAAATGTTACTAATTTTTGTCTATTATAGACGGTGCTGCACTGAACCTTCATATAGATGTCTGTGCCATATTGTGATAGAAATCTATGTGTGGAACTTATGAGTTGTAGGGAATGTACAAACTGGTTGAACCAATTTATATTTCCACTAGTAATATCTGAAAGTACTCAATTCCTCAAAACCTTGCAAAAGCTCAATAAGAAAATCAACCATTTTTGGCAATCTAATGGAGAGAAATACTGTCATTATTGTTTTAATTTGTATTTCCATGGTTACTAGTGAGACTGAGCATCCTTTCATATGTTTATTGGCCATTTGTATTCTCTCTTCTGTGAATCGTCTGTTCATAACCTCTGTTTGCATTTCTATTATATCTTTAGTCTTTTTCTTATTAATCTGTAAGATAATCTTTTAAGTATGTGGCAAATACTTTCTCCTAATCAGGTTTCCTTATCTTTTAGCTTTGTTCATGGAGTCTTTGATCATATGGGCCTAAATTTGTTTGCAGTAATATGTAATTGCACAATTATTCTTGCGATTGCCATTTTCATGCATTTAGGCTATAGGAGGAAATTGAAGCTCCATAAGAGAAAACAAATTGTGTAGGAAGAACACATAGAGTGAGAAAGGGTGAAAGGTGAGAATCAAGGATTGCTCTAAAGAGCACCTTCATGTACAAGTGGTAAGTCTGGAGCATGGAATGGAACAGGACTAGCTTTAAAAATACATTTTTGGGACTTCCCTGGTGGTGCAGTGGTTGAGAATCCGCCTGCCAATGCAGGGGACACCGGTTCGAGCTCTGGTCTGGGAAGATCCCGCATGCCATGGAGCAACTAAGCCTGTGCGCTACAAATACTGAGCCTGCACTCTAGAGCCTGTGAGCCATAACTACTGAGCCCTCACACCACAACTGCTGAAGCCTGTGCACCTAGAGCCCGTGCTCCGCAACAAGAGAAGCCACTGCAATGAGAAGCCAGCACACCGCAACGAAGAGTAGCCCCCGCTCACCACAACTAGAGAAAGCCCGTGTGCGGCATCAAAGACCCGATGCTGCCAAAAAAACAAAAAAACCGTTTTTGTCTTGCAGTCCAATGGAAAGAGACATAATGAAAACGATGTCATCAGACAAACAGTGTAATCCTACATGTTGTAGAGGAAGAATGAGACCAACTTTGGCACAGGCAGAAGTTTGGGGGAAAAACCCCCCCAAAAATCTGACTCTAACTGAAAGAAATAGGGATTCCTTAGGAGGAAATGGAAATGGAGCACAAGAGTAAGGAATTAGGTTGTGCTGCTGCAGAAAAAGAGGTAGAGAAAGCAGTATTTTTGTTGGCCTGAAAGAAAGCTAGAAAACCCATGGGACAAGACATATTGCTTTTTCCTACACCACTAAAGCCTTGAGAAATGTTACCAGTGGTAACTCCAGCTCAGAAATACATTGATGGAAGGATTCTCCAGCTGGTACAAATGTGGTAGCAGAAGGAAACATTAACCTAGGAAGTGGGATTGTTAGGACTAAAAAATTTTAGACTCCAGAGTCTAAAACAGCAGCATCTTTGGCATAGATGATATCATAGGACCTGAAACAAACAAACATATGGCATCTGGTGGGAGACAGAGAAACAGACATGAGCAGGAAATTGGAACTATGGGAAAAATACACTGGGTGCTTGGAGATGTCTCTTGTAAATGGGCAAGAACTGTTATAAGAGAGAAGAACCTGTACTCTTAGATGGGGTTCAAACTCATTCCAGCATTTGGGCACCAGGAATAAGGGAATAAATATGAAAGCAACTTAAGAAATTTTCAATATGCAGAAGGAACACCAATAAGGAGAGAATCCTAGAAAGCACTGGGGATTGGTGGAACCCTCTGCAAATTTCTGAGTCATGCAATAAAAAGGACAGTTTACAGGAGTGACGGGTTTTTCAATAAAATTTGGAATTTAGTATCACAATTAACCTCTTGATTGCATTTCTTCTGGGTTTAAGGTCATGGGGGGGTGATGGAATGGACTCTGAAAAATTGCATGGATTATCCTGTCAATGTCTTTTTCTCTTTTCCCTTTTCCTCTTTAGAATGTATCTGTGTTAGTCTTACAGTAAATATGCATTTGAGCATTATTCATTCCTCAGCTGACACACCTGCTGCCTTTGATTAGATTTTTTCCATGTCTTTGGAAGCAGGACCTTCCTTAAGGAAGCTGTGATATTCTTCAACTTCTGACTCCTGACCTACAGATTTATCTATAGCCACACCCTACTTTTTCTTTCCAGATTTCCCCATCAAGTGGTACTGTGAGTGTTTCCTTAAAAGTTTCCCCTCTGTTCCAAACCTAAAAGACATAGCAATGGGGAAAAAAATCCAAACAATAACTAGACGTTTTCATGGGCCAGAAATGGAAACACTCGGCAGTAAGCCGGGACTGCAGCATAGGCCTGCTGGGCTATAGTTCCAGAAATAGACAGAGTTAGGAGGGTGACTACTGCAGTGGAATGAAAACCAAAGTGGTCCACATGTGGTAGGGCACCAGGGCCAGCATCACCGTGTAAAAGCCAAGGCTAGGTAGGCCTACCATGACCATGAAAGGAGGTGGAAACAGCTCTGATCACTGCTTGAAGCTGTGGCTTTATAAAGCTGAGTTCCTGTGGGGGGCAGGAGGAAGTGGAGCAAGCCCAGCAGCAGGACTTGTTTAGCTCAGTAACTAGATCTAAAATAGCCCCATCATTCTGCACTTGGAGCTGTCCCTCCAGTGTAAGACCTGGTTCTGGACTTGGGTGGTGGGTCTCCCTGCGGGCTGAGTGGAGGCAACCACATAATTTATACATAGAGGGGCGTGGTCACAGAGAGAGAACATAAGACAAAACAACAACAAACCCAGTTCCACCTAAGATTAGCCTACCAACCCAAATATAAATTCACCATTATGAAAACTACCACTAAAAAAGTGAGTCAGCAAACTAATCAGATGGATTGACTCCTACTGAAATGCAAACATATGGAATGATTTAAAAATATTAGGTTCCAGATCTTCAAAGAGATAAAGAACAAGAAATGACAAAACAGGAATAGGCAGATCTGAGTAAAGAACTGATAGAGTCCAAATAAAAAACAATTAGAAATTGTGAGAATGAAAATAAATTTAATGAAATTAAAAGTTTAATAGGGCAAACACTATACTAGACACAGTAAAAGAACATTCTAGTGAACTAGAATTAAATAATATTATAAATATTACATTTCCCCTCTTCCTCTGACAGTCTTGTAAATGAAGGTGCTCTTTATTTTTCTTTTAATTAAAATTTTTTAAAAAATAAATTATTTTTGGCTGTGTTTTGTCGTCATTGCTGCGCATGGGCTTTCTCTAGTTGCAGCAAGAGGTGACTACTCTTCGTTGCAGTGTGCAGGCTTCTCATTGCGGTGGCTTCTCTTGTTGCAGAGTACTGGCTCTAGGCGCATGGGCTTCAGTAGTTGTGGCACGCAGACTCCGTAGTTGTAGCTCTCGGGCTCTAGAGCACAGGCTCAGTAGTTGTGACTCACAGGCTTAGTTGCTCTGCAGCATGTGATACCTTTCCGGACCAGGGCTCAAACCTGTGTGCCCTGCATTGGCAGGCGGATTCTTAACCACTGCACCATCAGGGAAGTCCAAAGGTGCTCTTTAGAACAATCTTTGATTCTCACTTTTCTCCTTTCTCACCCTATGTGTTCTTCCTACACAACCTGTTTTCTCCTATGGCTTCAATTTCCTTCTATAGCCTAAAGGCATGAAAATGGTAGTTGCAAGAATAATTGTGCAATTATGTATAACTGCAAGCATGGCCGATGGTACTTGGATCACTGTAGCCTTTATTATTGAATAGTTTGCTAGAATAGTAAAGCTATTTTTCAGCCAATATAAAATATCTCACTTTCCACAGATCAGCTTCCAAAGTTTCTCCTAACTTCTCTGCCACCGACACTATGATGAATAAGCCGCAGAGGCTCTAAGTATTCAGATGAGATACAAGTTATCGAATTATTCTGACAGCTCACCTTCTCTTTACCAGTGTATTCCCTTCATAAAATTGATTTTGAATTTTAAAAATTGCCTGTAAGACTCTATTCTTAACTGACAGGAAGGTCTTAATATGCATCAACTTGAATGAGTCGCAGTTTTGGGGACTTCTAGGCTATAATCAATAATCTGATGACTAGGATGAGGAAGGTGTGGGAGATGCTTCTGGTTTCCTTCCCAATCTTCCTACTCCCTCCTTCTTTGCTAACAGAGCCCTAATGTCATTCAGGGTGGCAATGTGCTCAGTCTTAAGCAAGCAGAATTCCCAAGTAGAACCCACGGTCCAAGAGGCCAGTTTTGACAGTCCTGCTCTCTGCTTTGCCAGCCTCCCTCACCCTTCCTTGCGGATGACCATATGACCCAGTTCTAATAAATAAGATGTAAAAGGAAGTCTACTAAGAAGAGGAGCCATGTGGTTGCTGCTGCTCCTACCTCTTTCCTCCTGCCTTGAAATTAATGTTTGAGAAATGTGACAGCCATCTTGAGAATGAGGGCCAGCCCAAGAGAATCATAGAAATACCAGCCCTGTCGCACTGAGCTGGGCGAGTGCCAGCAGTACCTACCATTGGACATTTTGTCATATAAGGAAAATTAGCTTTTATCAACGTACTTTAAGCCATATGCATTTCTAATTGATACAGTGTGGAAATAAAATAGTTGGCTCCTTTAATCAATATTTTGAAAGACTAAAGTGACTAGGTCAATTCTAGGCTAAAGTAAAAGAAATACATGTTAACTGACCTGCACTAGATAAGAACATAGGCTTAAAGAAAAGAGAATAGGAAATACTTCCTTCACAACTCTTGTTAGAAGAGTTTTTCCATGAATATGCCAATCAATTTAAATATTTGAACCCCTATGATATCTAGATTGAGTTAAGTGAGTTTCTTAGCTGTTCAAACCACTGTATTTTACAGAAATGGGAGTAGCATATATAAGGACTAGAGAATCGAATGTGAGCTGAGGGGGAATGTGTTGGCCATCTTTCTAGCCACTTATTACTGTCATCTATTGCCTTGCTTATTAGTTTTATTTTGAAATAATTTCAAGTTTACAGAACTGTTGTGAGATTAGTACAAGGAACTTTCACATACCCTTTACTCAGTTTCACTAATTGTTAACATTTTCCCATATTTGCTTTATCATTCTCTCTGTTTATTTTTTATTTATTTATTTTTTGGAGGAAAATGTATTTTATTTTTTTTAATGGAAAGGCATTTTATTTTAAATATAGCAGTGTGTACATGTCAATCCCAAATTCCCAGTCTATCCCTCCCCTCCACCCTTCCCCGCTGGTAACCATAAATTCGTTCTCTAAGTCTGTGAGCATCCTCTCTGTTTAGAAAGGTAGATATAGGTGTAAATATTTTTTTCTGAGCTATTTGAGAATAAACTGTAGACCAGATGTTACTTTACCCCTAAAGTGTTCAGTGTATGTTTCTAAAAAAGATGGAAATTCTTTTACATAACCATAGTACAATTATCAAAATCAGGAAATAACATTGATAGAATATTATTATCTAATAATAATATGGACCTTATTCTAATTTTGGCAATTATTCCAATAATGAGATAAATAGATAGATAGATATATCTGTCTTTTGGTCCAGGATCAATTCAGGATTGCATATTGTTTTTAGTTGTCATGAACCTCCTAATTTTATAATTAAAAACATGCATGTGTCTATTTTCTTAGATGACTGTATATAGCAATCATAAAATAAGAAATGCCATACTGAGTCATACCCACTCTCAGTCAAGCTCATTATGTTGGTGGCAATGGATGGAGATGATTTGCAAGAGTATGGTTATTGTCCTTAGTTTAAGTTTTAAATTTTCACTGAAGGACTTCCCTGGTGGCGCAGTGGTTAAGAATCCACCTGCCAATGCAGGGGACATGGGTTCGATCCCTGGTCTGGAAAGATCCCACATCCTGTGGAGCAAGTAAGCCCGTGTGCCACAACTACTGAAGCCCGCACACCTAGAGCCTGTGCTCCACAAAAAGAGAAGCCACCACAATGAGAAGCCCGCATACCACAATGAAGAGTAGCCCCCACTCGCCACAACTAGAGAAAGCCCATGTGCAGCAACGAAGACCCAATGCAGCCAAAAAAAGAAAAATTTGCACTGAAGTTTTAAACATATGTAGTTAAAGAGTCAAATAGGGCTTCCCTGGTGGCGCAGTGGTTGAGAGTCCGCTTGCCGATGCAGGGGACACGGGTTCGTGCCCCGGTTCAGGAAGATCCCACATGCCGCAGAGCGGCTGGGCCTGTCAGCCATGGCCGCTGAGCCTGTGTGTCTGCAGCCTGTGCTCCACAATGGGAGAGGCCACAACAGTGAGAGGCCCGCGTACCGCAAAAAAAAAAAAAAAAAAAAAAAGAGAACAAAAAAACTCAGGATCTTCCG
>NW_020172591.1:3466145-3471751 GCF_003031525.2 Neophocaena asiaeorientalis asiaeorientalis
AAAAAAAAAAAAAAAAGAGTCAAATAATTCCAGGGACTTACCTGGCGATCCAGTGGTTAAGACTTAGACTTCCAATGCAGGGGTTACAGGTTCTATCCCTGGTTGGGGAGATAAGATCCTACATGCCTCATGACCAAAAAACCAAAACATAAAACAGAAGCAATATTGTAACAAATTCAATAAAGACTTAAAAAAAAATGGTCCACATTAAAAAAAAAATGTAAAGAAAAAGAGTCAAATAATTCCAAAATGTTTCTTATGAGGAAAAAAAAATAGCAGCCTCTACCTTGACTTTTTTATTTTCTCCATTTCTCATTTCTCAGAAGCAAATATGTTAAAATATCTTAGCTGATTCTTTTGATATTTACCTTCATGTACCTAAATAACACGCTTATATTACTATATAATTTTAGGGGAACTTATACAAAATCTATTGATTTCCTGCTGTGGAAGATGCTATGGCAGATGAGAACATACCCTTCCCATATATCTGACCTCCTAATACAGTCATACCATAATTTTGTTTAGATTAATATTTGGAGTTATTGTTTTTATTGCTATAAAGTGCTACTGATAGCTGATATTATATGACAACTTTTCCTTTTCTGCCCAAATTTGCTTTCCTTGGACTTAATAATTATCTTACTCTTTGTATTTGCTTATTTTTCTATGTATATATCACTAATTCAAGGCCAAATTCCTCTAGCTGTCTAAATCTCTTTTTATTATATTCAGCTGTATTATGTCTTTTAACAATTTATCTTCTTGACAAAACCTCTCCCAGAGCTCTCTGACCTTCTTCAATGTGAACCAGTTGCCCCTATCTATCTGGGGACCATCGTCATCAGGCATCTCTCTTTATTGTCATTCTGAGGACTCTCATACCCTTTCTCCTTTGTTGCATCCCCATTTCCTCTATTTCATGTCTTTCTCTTTCTTTTTTCTCTCTGTTTTCTGGCACTGTCAGTTGAGATTTTTGACAGTTTTAATGTGTAAATTGAATCATGTCTTTGTCGTCTCCACTGCTGGCTTTAGATTCAGCTTTCCTTGTAATTTTCAAAGACTCGAGATACAACACATGCTACAACATGGATGAACCTTGAGGACATTATTCTAATGAAATAAACCAGTCACAAAAGAACAAATATCCTGTGATTCCACTTATATAAAATACCTAGTGCAGTCAAATTCATTGATATTTTATGGAAAGTAAAATGGTGGTTGCCATGAGCTGGGGAGAGGGAAGAATGGTAAATTATTGTTTAATAGATATAGAGTTTCAGTTTCATAAGAAGAAAAGAGTTCTGTGGATTGATGGCAGTGAAATTAGCATAACAACATGAATTAAAAAAAATTTTCTTTTTGGTCATGCTGGCATGCAGGATCTTAGTTCCCTGACTATGTGGGATCGAACCTGTGCCCCCTGCAGTAGAAGTGTGGAGCGCTAACCACTGGACTGCCAGGGTATTCCCCAACAATGTGAATGTTTTTAATGCCACTGAAGTGTACACTTAAAAATGCTTAAGATAGAGCAAGATGGGGGATAGGAAGACTTCTATCATTCTCTCCCTCATGGACACACCAATTCAACAACACTACCTGGACCAATTCCCTTTGTGAGAGATCCAGAAATCAATTCAGAGGACTCTACTACCAAGGCAAGAGCAAAACCAGCTGTACTGAAGCTGGTAGGAGAATTTGAGGCTCCATTTTGCCATAATCCCTCCCTTTGGTACAGTGCTACATGACTGGGAGTAAAACCCCAGCTCCCAGCTTCTCCTTGGAGAAGGAAAGAAAGGATTAGACTGAACGTCCAACATTCTGACCATGTACTGGTTTCTTCCTTGCCTGAATCTGAGTGCTGGTATGGAAAGACCCTATGTTGGGGGCCATTAAAAGCAAATGCAGCTCTTTGGATTAACATGCAAGCACTCACCATAGCCTTTCCTCCTGGCTCAGTATTGAGTTAGAGGATGAAAAAAGTCTGAAATCTCAGCTTCTCCCTGGGGAGGGAAAGTGGTGGGCCATACATCAAAGACTCCAATTTTTTTGTAGTGCTGTCTGAGAGACTGATATCTGTCTCACCCACCTCAGAGCACTGGTGGGACTGGCATAATGTAGACTCCTGAAAGTCCTTGAGAACAAGGGCGAAGGCTTGGATTAGTACACAGTCACCCACCAGAGCTCCTCAAAGCAGAGTGAGCAGAAGAAAAGTCCCAAATACCAGCTTCTCCCTGGGCAGGGAAAGGATTAACAAAATGGCAATATCAAGTCCTAATCTATTGATAGTTACTTTAAATGTAAATGGATTAAATTCTCCAATCAAAAGACAGAGAGTGGCTGAATGGGTAAAAAGACAAGATCTAACTATATGCTGTGTACAGGAGACACACTTTAGATTTAAAGATACACATGGACTGAAAGTGAAGAGTAGACAAAGATATTCCATGCAAGTGGTAACCAAAAGAGAGCAGGAGTGGTCAGAATTACATCAGACAAAATATACTTTGTCAAAACTGTCACAAGAGGCTAAGAAGGACATTACATGATGCAAGGGTCAAATCATGAAGAAGATGCAACAATATAAATACGTATATATCCAATATTACAGCACCTAAATATATAAAGCAAACATTGACAGAACTGAAGGGAATAATAGACAGCAATACAATAACAGTAGGAGATTTTAATACAACACTTTCAATAATAGATAGAACATCCAGACAGAAACCTGTAAGGAAACACTGGACTTGGACTATACTTTAGACCAAATGTCCCTAACAGACATATATAGAAATTTAATCCAACAGCCACAGGATATACATTCTCCTCAAGCACACACAGAACATTCTCCAGGACCGATCATATGTTGGGCCACAAAGCAAAGATACCCCTTCTACATTCCAAGTTATAGGTGACAGTTTTGCTAATTGGTCTGCACATAATTCAGGCCACTTTTTCTCAGCTTCCAATAGCAAGTTCTTCAGTGTTCTTCAAGCCTTCACTAATTATCCCCTTGAAATCCTTCCATATTTTGCCTGCCACTGAATCCCAAAGCCAATGCCATATATTTTAGGTTTTTATTAGGGCAACATCCTACTTCTAGGTACCAAATTCTGGTTTGGTCACCTATTGATACGTAACAAACTACCTCAAACTTAGTGGCTTAAAATGACAGCTATTTTATTCTCTCTCATTGCTCTGTGTGTTGATTGGGAACACCTGTGCAGTTCTTCTACTGGCATTTTTTGTGGTCTTTCTCATGGCTGCAGTCAGATGGTAACTGGAATCCTTGGGCAGCTGGGGCTCCCTCTCTGTTAGTCTCAGACTCTTTTCTTCATGTGACCTCTCTATATCATCTTTCTAGTAGGGTAGCTGGACTTTTTCTTTCTTTCTTTCTGCTGCTCTGGGTCTTTGTTGTGGTGTGTGGGCTTAGTTGTGGTATGTGGGATCTTAGTTCCCCAACCGGGGATTGAACCCGGGGCCCTCACATTGGGAGCATGGAGTCTTAACCACTGGACTGCCAGGGAAATCCCTGAACTTCTTATATGGGGTTTCTTGACTTCCCAAACTGAATGTTCCAAGAGAGAGAAAAGAGAAGCAGTCAATCCTCCTAAAGGCTAGAATTGGTATTGTGTCACTTCTGGCACATTTTATTGGAAATCTGGAGTTAGTGTAGGAGGGGACTATAAAGAAGGCATGGGGCTTCCCTGGTGGCGCAGCGGTCGAGCGTCCGCCTGCCAATGCAGGGGACACGGGTTTGCGCCCCGGTCCGGGAAGATCCCACATGCTGTGGAGCGGCTGGGCCCATGAGCCATGGCCGCTGAGCCTGCGCGTCCGGAGCCTGTGCTCTGCAACGGGAGAAGCCACAACAGTGAGAGGCCCGCGTACCGCAAAAAAAAAAAAAAAAAAAAAAGAAGGCATGGATACCATAGGCATGCACTTTGGCAGGTGTCTTTGAACACTAGCTACCACATAGTGTTGTGGTGAGATGTTTTCTATTTGAAAACAGCAAGAATGGGGTACTATTCCTTAATGAAAGACATGATTGTATTATGTTTTGCTCTAGTTCAGCTAGGAACCTTCCTACATATATTTAAGTATGTGTGTGTGTGTGTGTGTGTGTGTGTGTGTAGATAGATATTTGAAAATGCAGGTAGTCACGGCTTTATGACAGATAATTTAGAGAACATTAACATTTTGTTAGGTGAAATGATATGGGGGAGAATGTGACATAATAAACACTTGACTGGAAGCCAAGGAATTCCTCATCTAAGCTAAGAATTACGACAATACAGTAGTGTGACCTTGGACAAGCTCAAACTTTTCTGGATCTTAGTCTCATCTGTAAGAACCCTTTCATGTTGGAAAGGGACTTTTCACTGATCTATACTGACATTAGACTAATGTTTTAGGACTATTTTAGGACTAATCATCTGTTGTACTCTTACATCTCTCAAGATTGAGCTGAAGTATTACATCCTCTGGGATGCCTTCACCCAAATTAAATCACAACCTTTGTAGAGTGATGTGAAGTTCTCAGAGTTATAGCAGCCAAATTATGCAAAAAGTTTCAGATGTTGTATTCATAGAACAAGTGATTTGCTAAATCAAACAACAATTCAAAGTATTTAGCAATGGGCTGAAAACATCAACTTTGTCATTTTTAGTTTCTGTTTTTCATCATGAATATGAAAAATAGGTGAATTTCTCTATGTAGATGCCTCTTTTTATAGTTGCTTAAATTCATGTAATCATATATTTTTTAGTCAGGTTAGACTAACTGCTAAAACAAACAATCCCAACATTTCAGTGGCTTAACATAATAAAAGTTTGGTTTTTGCTCATGCAATAATTCAACATAGGTGTTCCTGGACAAATAGTTCCTGGGCAGCTCTCTTCTTTCAGTCCTTATGTTCTTGGGGGCTTCTTCATTCTATTGACGGGTGAGGTGAGAGAGAGAGAGGATTGCGCATGAGAGATCTTTATGTTCTTTTTCTCTGCCTGCATTCTGTTGGCCAGAACTCAATCACATAGCTCCTCATAACTGCAGGGGAGGCTGGGAAATGTAGTTTTGCTATGTGCCCAGAAAAGAGAAAGATTAGATTGCTATGTGTTAGTTGGTGAGCAGCTAGCACCCTCTGTGCCAGTGTCCATCTTTCGTTATATTTTACTCCCTAGGCCTCTGACATTTATTTATCTGTATGTGCTTTCTATTTTTTACCTTAGTATTAGAGACATGTGAGTAGAGGGAATAGAGAGAAGTGTTTGGATGGGTTTCAAAGGATCTTCTACTGTATCAATGAACCTTTGTGTTTATGGTAGAGTGACTGGGGCTATGGCCTCAGGGTGGGTTGAGGAGAAGGAGACTTCTTGGTGAATAGTTTCTCTGATTCAAAAAATGCTCCTTTAGAAAAAAAGTCTTAGTTTAAAACTGATAATTCATTACCAGCTAAAACGCTGCTTTATAGTAATTCCTTTAATTCCCGGTGCATTAAAATCCAAAGTGATTGGCAGATTGTAGTCTGAAGAACAGAAAAAAAATAAATTTCACTGTTTGCATGATTTTGCTTTTTTTTTTTTTTTTTTTTTTTGGGGTTCGCGGG
>NW_020172591.1:3472175-3484914 GCF_003031525.2 Neophocaena asiaeorientalis asiaeorientalis
GATTTTTTTTTTTTTTTTTTTTTTTTTTTTTGTGCGGTACGCGGGCCTCTCACTATTTGTGGCCTCTCCCGTTGTGGAGCACAGGCTCCGGACGGGCAGGCTCAGTGGCCATGGCTCACGGGCCTAGCTGCTCCACGGCATGTGGGATCTTCTCGGACTGGGCCACGAACCCGTGTCTCCTGCATCGGCAGGTGGACTCTCAACCACTGCGCCACCAGGGAAGCCCCGATTTTACATCTTGATAGCTCCGTTGGGTCCTTTCTGTTTTCACCCTAAATAGCCAGAGGCCTTAGAAACACAGAACTGCTCATTTTCTAGCCCACTAGAGGTAGTGCCAGCCAGTACTTTGATGATTGGGCTTCCTGAGGCTCACACAGTCAGATTTGTGAAGCGCAAGCAAGGTATTTCAGTAACGGGGCAAAATTCACTTCCAAGGAGGGGAAATGTCAGCCATGTTGCTAGTTCATGTCAACATAGATCAGTGGAAAGATAGTCTCCCTGACCATGTGCAGAAGGCTGTGTCCTTTTTTTGGCTAGCTCTCCACATCTGTCACTAATATAAATGAATCTTAGTAGAACACGTCGAAGATGAAAAAGACAAAAAGGAGACATCATATTTTTTATTGTCTTTATGTTAAACAGTGTCTTGTTTCTAGAAATGCTTTAAATTTGAAAACTGACTAAGCTGGAGTTGTTTGGGATGGAGAGGGTATAGAAAATGTCAAAATTTAACTGCCGTCCTCGAGTCTACCAGTGACTGCAGACTAGATTACAAAAACAGAGTTGAATGGGGTCTTTTTCAAGCTTACAATGAGTCTGTTTTAGTCTCACTGATATTTTTGCCAAAGATTTTTTTCCTTGCATTCTAATTAGATCCTTCTCCGATTTAGCCTTACTTAATCTTCTACTTTGAAAACTCTTATCAAATATCGCCTAATGGTTGCATTTAGAATGAAAAAATAAGGAACTTTATTCCTGTTATCAACATAAAACTAATGCCTACTACTAACTAACTAGTTTGGGGGCAAGTTACTGAAATTCTCCAGGACTTACTTTTTCTACCTCTGATACATGATGATTCTGAACTAAATATTCTCCAAGGTTCCTTTCAGTTGTAATGATCTATGGCGTTTCCGAATCTTCTGAGGTGAGAAGGAATATGGTGGCTTATATTTTTCAGAGGGCCCAATTAATAGTTCCCCAGTTCTCTAACCAGATTCTGTACAAACCAAAAGAAGGCTGGAGGCCAAAACGTCACTCTATTCTGATGGAGGACTTCTGTCCTCTGTGGGTAGCTCAGTCCCAGTAGGAAAAAGGAAAGCTGATCTGCACATGCCCAGTTTATTCACCTCAAATTTACTCATCAGACAAATCACTTCTGTATCCCAGAGGTGGAGACAGGAAGGGACAGAGAGAAGCCAGGAGCAGAATGCAGTAGACTTCCACTGCCTTGGAAAGCAGCATCAGGAATGGAAGAATCATTTCCTGCTAATGATATGTTAGAGCAGAAGATACAAACTGGGAGATATATATCGGTAACTGTGGGTCAGATCATGGAGGCTTTTGAAATAAAAGGCAATAGGGAGTCACTGTAGGTACTTGAGAAGGAGCAAACTGAGAACAATTTAAAGAAAAGCACAACTCAGTAATAAATTAAAAAAAAAGTTTGGAGAGCAAAGAGGGACTGGATGTTAGAAAAGGAAAGAAGTAATTAAGGCTTAGGCATTTTGTTTTTGGAAGACATACTTCGAGAATGAAAAAGAAATACAGGAATAGGGTTATCTTGTGTTGATCCAGAGGATAGAGTTATATAATCTAGAGTGGAAGTTACGCTAATATTGAAAACTTTGGTTCAGTGTAAGGAAGAGCTCAGGATTAGAGGTGTTGAAATGTGTATTAGGCTCTCAGTCAGGTTTTTCATAGGGAAAAAGTCACCACTGTGAGTCACGTCTGGTCTACTTTCATGTTTTCTTTGACTTCAGGCAGTGTTTTAAAACATTTGAATAAGCAGTTAATATTTAGTAATTTAAAAAAGTCTGGATTTCAGGTTCTTCTTGAACTAGCACTACTGGACCTACCTGAAGACAACAGTTGGACAGAGCTCTGTAAGGTCTTCCCCATGTAGACAAGGCGTGTGCTTTACTGTTTGCCACAGTCCTCACCATTCCTTATTGTATGGCATCTATTTTTCTCATTACCTGCCTGGTCCCTATGTAGGCATTTGACTTATCAACAATTGTTGTATTGGGAATTTCTACACTGAGAAGGAAAATGAATTCAGTAGCTCTTGACTCACAGCTTCTCTGATTCCAAGTTCTTTGGACATTTATGTATAACTTAATCTCGTTTTAAATCAGACCAGTTTCCTTCTGTGATGTGTTATTTTCATTATCATTTTTTCATCTCATTTTCATTGTTCTGGTAATATTTTTTTTTTGCTTTAGAGAAACTATGTGAGGTTTTCAACTGGCATTAAGCATAAAAATGGTGAACAGGATCTGTAGATAGGCCTAAGCCCACGCAAGTAGGGACGTGGCCAAATTAGCTAGAGGCACTACTTCTCCCTCGCAGTGCTCCATCACTGAGAATGGGGGCTCCCCTGAATACTTGCTGTAGGTGCATTGTCCCAGCTTGCCCTCCCAAGCCACTATTTAACAGGGCCTCACAGCACCCTACATGGTTCCTGGTTGGCCTATTGGACTGCTAAGCATGGCTTAATTTTTGAGAAGTGATTCCAAAGCCATGACAGAGTGGTTATATAGTCCATAGTCAGCACAAAGAAACCTGATCCACGAGGAAGTAGATAAGGCAGGGAATGATTCTAGAGAAGCTAGGAAGAGGATGCAAAGGATGTCAGGGGATAGAAACAAGGGGAGTCCAGATGGTCAAGGGGGCATCAGTAGGGCAGAGGATGGACTGGCAGGAGAGGGACAGAGCAAAGTGTGGGTGCATTACAGAGTGGGTGCAGGAGAAACTTTGTCAAGTAGGGATTCTGATTACTGTTGTCGCCTTTACGGATAATTTGGTACTGGGCTGGAGGTGGGTTAATTTTGTGTTTGCCTCATCTCGTTGACTGACTATGGCTTGTATCTCATTTCTTTATAAGTATTGACAGAGAGCTGATAAATTGATGAACACTTGATATTATGACAAAAGGAAAAGAAACCCTAGATACTAAGGAATATGTATATTAATAATGATAAAACCACTACAATACAACATATATATATACAGCACTTTCCTCATAGGGTGGCTTTTCACTCACAGATATTGCCCCATCTCTGGGATATGTCCCAGAAAACGAAATAGAGTATATACCCTTGGGTATCACCAAACTAAAGCCCATGATGGGTCCCAAGGCTCATGCTACAATAAAGCCTCTTTTTCTTCCATGACATAAATATCAAATATCAGAGCCATATGTCAACCTGTTACTTCCCTTTAATAATTTTTTTTTAAATAAACATTATGTTGATGTTAGAGAAGAACTGGATTGTCAAACCTGCATCTTTATTTATTTATTTGTTTATTTTTTGGCCACACCACGCGGCATGTGGGACATTAATTCCCTGACAGGAATCAAACCCGTGCCCCCTGCACTGGAAGTGTGGAATCTTAACTACTGGACCACCAGGGAAGTCCCCCTGCTTTAATAATTTATATCAACCACAAACATTTAACTAAATGTAAATTCCAACATATGATAATTGGCAAGTTTGCAGTATGCTAGAGTTTATCTAGTGATTGCATGTATACGCCTTTTAAAATTCCTCATAACACCGTGATGAGACATGACTTCCAATCATAAATTGCATGCTCCTGCCACTGTACTGTACCGCCTTTCTGCTGCTCTTAGCAGTTCCTGGGTTTTGCTAAAATGCATTTTCTCTAAGCCCTTCAATATAGCAAATCACCACAAAATGGATTGTGTACTCCCCAAAGAATAATGTTATAATTGAGTGTTGCCTTCTTCACTTAAAACATGAAATACCGTATTAAATAAATCAAAGATTAACTACAGTGTTTCCTCTTTAAAAGATAATAAAATTAAGTCCTATAAAATGGAAAGGAATGTCTATATGTGTTGATTACACAAGGGCTCAAATATAGCATAGTTTATATAAAGTTTGGAAAAATTCTAGCTCTCCTTTATCGTAAATACCACCCACCTAAAGTGAATATTCTGGTTAAAATAACCATCAATTAGGTGTGCAAGACAGACCTATGTATTTTAATGAAACAGAGTACAAAAATATTCAATGACAGGGTTTTAGGTTCTACATTACAACTAACCTTTCAGAAACCAACACTCGTGTAGTTTTAGTTTAGCATCAAAGATGAAAATCCATAATTATCTGAATAGATTATTAAAAATACTCATATATGTTTATGTGAGGCTGAATTTTTTCATATCCTTTAACCATAAAAACAAATTAAATGCATAAACAGACATGAAAATCCAACAATCTTCTCAAAAGACCGACAAGAATGCAACTTGCAAAAATGTAAAATGAAAAGAGATCCACTCTTCTCACTACACTATTTTATTTTGGAAATAGTTATTTTTATAAAAATATACTATTTCTTTTGACATGTAATGGGTTATTAATATTATTCTAAATGAATAAATAAATATTTTTTTAAACTTAAAAAATGTAACCATCAGTTAAACATTTATTTAGTAATTATTTTCCTGTCATTTTAGACTTAGGAGAACTTTTGTGGTATTATTTTTATGATCTGCATCTTTCAAAAGTTGGGCAGAACAGATGGTTGTTGCATTCTGTTGCAGGTTGGGGTCTCTGGGAAGCAGACTCGAAGATGGAGTTTGGCATACAGGATGTTTTTTATGGAAAGGCATTGGGATCAATGCCCTGTGGAAGGGTGGAGGAGGGAGGCAAAGGGAGAAGGAGAGCTGAACTAAGAGCTGCGCTGGCACACCCCACAGGGGGCTGTGGGGTGAAAATGGCTCATCAGAGTTTTACTGCGTTAGGGTAAATTATGGCTGCCAGGTAAAATACAGGACACACAGTTAGATTTGAATTTCAGATTCAAATTCGAATGGGACATACTTCTACTAAAAGATTATTCATTGTTTATCTGAAATTCAAATTTAGCTGGCTGTATTGTATTTTCATCTGCTACAGCTGGCAGTGTGAGCCAAAATGGGCAGGCTTTTATATCCCTGCCTGTTATTGCATGTGGATCACTTAGGGGATGGTGTGACCCTAAGCACCCCTGGGAATGGCATTACTCTCTGCTACTGAAGCAATCCCTAAAAGGGCTGACATCTAAGGGCTGTCTGCTGACACCACTCCCAGCAGCTGGGGCAACAAGTCCTTTCTTCTTCTTCTTTTTTTTTTTTTGCGTTACGCGGGCCTCACACTGTCGTGGCCTCTCCCGCTGCGGAGCACAGGCTCCGGACGCGCAGGCCCACCGGCCATGGCTCACGGGCCCAGCCGCTCCGCGGCATGTGGGATTTTCCCGGCCCGGGGCACGAACCCGTGTCCCCTGAATCGGCAGGCAGACTCTAAACCACTGCGCCACCAGGGAAGCCCAACAAGTCCTTTCTTAAGTGGCATCTGGGCAGCCCAGCTCCATGTCAGTTGCACTACAGGCCGACCTCCGAGATATTGTGATTAGGTTTTAGATCACCGCAATAAAGCGAATGTTACAGTAAAGTGAGTCGCACGAAGTTTTTGGTTTTGAGTGCATGCTACATCTATTTAAATTACAAGATGTTAAACAAAATTACAAAATGTTAAAAAGCACTAAAGCCCTCCCAGAACATTTAATTTTAACAGATATTACGGCGTACCTTTCAAAATAAAATGTAAAAATACAGGCATACCTCGGAGATATTGTGGTTTCGGTTCCAGACCACCACAACAAAGCGAGTATTGCAGTAAAGCCAGTCACATGAAATATTTGGCTTCTCGATGCATATAAAAGTTATGTTTACACTACACCTCAGTCTATTAAGTGTACAAAAGCACTATGTCAAAAAAAAAAACACCCAACAAAATACACAACTTAATTAAAAAATACTTTATTGCTAAAAAAATGCTAACCATCATACGAACCTTCAGTGAGTGGAAATCTTTTTGCTGGTGGAGACTTTTGCCTCGATGTTGATGGCTGCTGAATAATCAGGATGGTGGATGCTGAAGGCTGGGCTGGCCGTGGCAGTTTCTTAAAATAAGGCAATAATGAAGTGTGCCACATCGATGATCTCTTCTTTTCACGAACAATTTCTCTGTAGCGTGCAGTGCTGTTTGATGGTATTTTACCCACAGTGGAAATTCTTTCAAAATTGGAGTAAATCCTCTCAAATTCTGCCACTGCTTTATCAACTAAGTTTATGTAATATTCTAAATCCTTTGTTGTCATTTCAACAATCTTCACAGCACCTTCACCAGGAGTAGATTCCATCTCAAGAAACCACTTTCTTTGCTCATCTATAAGAAACAACTTTTCATCCATTAAAGTTTTATCATGAGATTGCAGCAATTCAGTCACATCTTTAGACTCCACTTCTAATTCTAGTTCTCTTGCTATTTCCACCACATCTGCAATTACTTCTTCCACTGAAGTCTTGAACCCCTCAAAGTCATCCTTACAGGTTATAATCAACTTCTTCCAAACCCCTGTTAATGTTAATATTTTGACCTCTTCCCAGGAATCGCCAATATTCTTAATAGCATCTAGAATGGTGAATCTCTTCCAGAAGGATTTCAACTGACTTTGCCTAGATCCATCAGAGGAATCATTGTCTCTAGCAGCTATGGCCTTGTATTTCTCAAATAATAAGACTTGGAAGTCTAAATTACTCCCTGATCCATGGGTTGCAGAATGGATATTGTGTTAGCAGGTATGAAAACAACATTAATCTGTAATCTTGTACATCCCCATAAGAGCTCTTGGTGACTAGGTACATTGCCAATGAGCTGTAAGGAATCTTTTTTATCTGAGCATTAGGTCTCAACGGTGGGCCTAAAATATTCAGTAAACTGTGTTGTAAACGGATGTGCTGTCATCCTTTTATCTCCCATTTAGAGAGCACAAGCAGAGTAGATTTAGGATAATTCTTAAGGGACCTAGGATCTTTAGAATGGTAAATGGGCATTGGCTTCAGTTAAAGTCGCCAGCTGCATTAACCTCTAACAAGATATGTTTACACTACACCTCAGTCTATTAAGTGTACAAAAGCACTATGTCAAAAAAAAAAACACCCAACAAAATACACAACTTAATTAAAAAATACTTTATTGCTAAAAAAATGCTAACCATCATACGAACCTTCAGTGAGTGGAAATCTTTTTGCTGGTGGAGACTTTTGCCTCGATGTTGATGGCTGCTGAATAATCAGGATGGTGGATGCTGAAGGCTGGGCTGGCCGTGGCAGTTTCTTAAAATAAGGCAATAATGAAGTGTGCCACATCGATGATCTCTTCTTTTCACGAACAATTTCTCTGTAGCGTGCAGTGCTGTTTGATGGTATTTTACCCACAGTGGAAATTCTTTCAAAATTGGAGTAAATCCTCTCAAATTCTGCCACTGCTTTATCAACTAAGTTTATGTAATATTCTAAATCCTTTGTTGTCATTTCAACAATCTTCACAGCACCTTCACCAGGAGTAGATTCCATCTCAAGAAACCACTTTCTTTGCTCATCTATAAGAAACAACTTTTCATCCATTAAAGTTTTATCATGAGATTGCAGCAATTCAGTCACATCTTTAGACTCCACTTCTAATTCTAGTTCTCTTGCTATTTCCACCACATCTGCAATTACTTCTTCCACTGAAGTCTTGAACCCCTCAAAGTCATCCTTACAGGTTATAATCAACTTCTTCCAAACCCCTGTTAATGTTAATATTTTGACCTCTTCCCAGGAATCGCCAATATTCTTAATAGCATCTAGAATGGTGAATCTCTTCCAGAAGGATTTCAACTGACTTTGCCTAGATCCATCAGAGGAATCATTGTCTCTAGCAGCTATGGCCTTGTATTTCTCAAATAATAAGACTTGGAAGTCTAAATTACTCCCTGATCCATGGGTTGCAGAATGGATATTGTGTTAGCAGGTATGAAAACAACATTAATCTGTAATCTTGTACATCCCCATAAGAGCTCTTGGTGACTAGGTACATTGCCAATGAGCTGTAAGGAATCTTTTTTATCTGAGCATTAGGTCTCAACGGTGGGCCTAAAATATTCAGTAAACTGTGTTGTAAACGGATGTGCTGTCATCCTTTTATCTCCCATTTAGAGAGCACAAGCAGAGTAGATTTAGGATAATTCTTAAGGGACCTAGGATCTTTAGAATGGTAAATGGGCATTGGCTTCAGTTAAAGTCGCCAGCTGCATTAACCTCTAACAAGAGAGACGGCCTGTCTTTTGAAGCCAAGCATTGACTTCTCCTCTCTAGCTATGAAAGTGCTAGACGGCACATTCTTCCAATAGAAAGCTGTTTCATCTACATTGAAAATCTGTTGTTTAGTGTAGCCACCTTCATTAATTATCTTAGATCTTCTGGATAACTTGCTGCAGCTTCTACATCAGCACTTTAAAAAATATATTTATTTATTTAGGGCTGTGTTGGGTCTTTGTTGCTGCACGTGGGCTTTCTGTAGTTGCGGCTAGTGGGGGCTACTCTTTGTTGCGGTGTATGGGCTTCTCATTGTGGTGACTTCTCTTGTTGTGGAGCACAGGCTCTAGGTGTGTGGGCCTCAGTAGTTGCAGCACATGGGCTCAGTAGTTGTGGCTCACGGGCTCTAGAACACAGGCTTGGTAGTTGTGGCACATGGGCTTAGCTGTTCCAAGGCATGCGGGATCTTCCCAGACCAGGACTTGAACCCGTGTCCCTTGCACTGGCAGGGGGCTTCTTAACCACTGCGTCACCAGGGAAGTCCCTACATCAGCACTTGCCTTTTCACCTTGCACTTTTATGTTATGGAGATGTCTTCTTCCCTTAAATCTTATGAACCAACCTCTGCTTGCTTCAAACTCTTCTTCTGCAGCTTCCTTACATCTCTCAGCTTTCACAGAATTGAAGAGAGTAAGAGCCTCTCTTACTTAAAAATGGCACTGATAACTTGGTTCATGCAGAGTTGCCACAAACTTTCAATTTGTAAAAAAATGCCACATCTGTGAAGCACAGTAAAGCAAAGTGCAGTAAAATGAGGTATGCCTGTATCTTGTTGCTAGTTTTGTTGTTTTTAACATTTTGCCATAGGAAACAGAAATACTCCTGGATCATGTCCAATTTATTTACAGGGCTTGTGCATCACAGTTTGGTGTAATTTTCATCATATTTTCTATTTGGTGATCAATATTGTTTTGTTGGCATTTTAAAACAAAGTTGTTTTGTTCAAGGACAGTGAACTCCACAGTCTGTTTCCCATGTTGGTGTGGAGTGTGTGTGTGTGTGTGTGTTATTGCCAGCTGTGATATGGATAATAAGCTACGTGTGCCGTGATATTTGAAAGTGGGATGTATAGCTATTTAGATATACAAATAGTTTAGATTAGTTTTTCCAAAACTTACTTGTTGATATTGAAATTCTTAGTTTTTTTGGTCAGGTCACATAGCTTCAAAACATTTTGTTTACAGTTTATCTCAGTTCATCCAAACATTTCATTACATGGAAAAACTTCATGTTTTCTGCAAGGGCATTTTCAGCATGCAATCTATCTCTCAGATAATTTATCAGAATAACAAACACAAAGTCTTAGAATTGGATTCTGGAGAAGGCGAGAGTTTATCTTTTTCTTCTAGAGAAGTGATTGTCTGTCTCTACCATTTGTTTTCTATCTCCAAGTCATGTCTATATCCATGACATGAATAGTCTAATACCATGACAATCTAACAGGAATAATATAGCTAGTTCAGTTTTAATGTATGTGCTAAAATATAGTAAATGACAAAATTGTGCAAAAGCAAATTATATGATCTAAGGAGCTATGTGTTAGCCGTTCTTTTTGCCTCAGAACAACAAAAGGATACAAATATTTAATGAATGCTGATCAGAGTTTAAGCTTTCTTTGTTATGTCATTAGAAATCTGAACATGCTAATATGCTGGCAAAAGCTAATATTAATTGATAAAGGTAGATTAATAAATGTTGCTAGTTATAATTATAATTAAACTAAATTGAATAGGTGGCTATGTTGGTTAATTTAAAATTTAGAAAAAATTAAATTCTCTGGTAAGGGAGGATCTTGGCCCTCTCTTGTGGAATGCTATTTCAATGTAAGAAACAAATATCTGGACCATAATTAGGTTTTGTTTTAGAGTTATACAAATAATTGTATAGAATGGCTGTATTCAAAAGTCTCTAATGTGAAGTAAGGAACATAATTCAGAACATTTTGTGCATGAGTCAATGTGTCTGTGGTTTTAAACAGACAAAAATAAAATTTAAAATTCTATTTATAGCCAAGTGCCATGATTTCAAAATGCTTTTGAAGAAAATTTCAGATCGTTTTAAGTGTTTTCTTTTGGGGCTGTGGCCAAATAAATTATACAGCATCAGTGTTTTTCAGCTCCAGTTTCAAACAAAATAAATTTCTAATTAAATGTGGAATGGGTAGAGGATTGAATTTTAGTAATTTTTTGGTGAATTTTATTACTACACTTGATAAATTGATAGGGTTTGTGAGTCATTATGTTGTGGTTGGGAGTTTATTCTTTGGAGTTAGGCAAACATGCTTCCTGACCCAGTCCTGCTTCATATGACCCTGGATAAATTATCTGACTTCTACAAGCCTCAGTTCCCTCATCAGTCAAAATGGGATAGTGGCTCCTTCATACAACTGCATGAGGATTAAACGAGATCATTCAGGTAAAGTGCTTAGCATGGTATCTAGCACATCTTGCAGGTGCTGCATAAATAATCTTTTCTTCCTCCTCCTTCTCTTTGTTATTATTTTTATTATTTTTTTGTTATTATTTCCTGTATTCTTTTTTGTTTCTCACCAAGTTTGGCACTTCCTAAAACATGATTTAAGATGCTGCAGTTGTTGAATTCTTAGGATATACTGAGGGTATTATAAGAAACTCATTGGATGAGAAAATTGTCCCTTGGAAATATTTGAGACACAAAAGACAAGAGAAGTAGGAGAACAATAGATATTTTATTTGAATAAATTACCTCCAAAGATGTGTGGCACCTCTCCCCATAGTTATGCTGCCAAGCTATGGAACTGGGCTTAGAGGAACTGATGCTGTTGGGACCTAGACCTCGTAGCTATGCCCTTCTTTATCTTTACATAACAATGTCAAGTGGAAGACCAGAAATGAATTACATTGCAGACTGACCAGGATTTTTGCAAGTCAATTTTTAAAAAACAAACTATTTACAAAGTACAACGGAAAGTACTGGAAAGCCTGGAAGAGGGGACTCTGAATCCGGTCCCAAGTCACCACAGATTGGTGTGACCTTGGGCAATAAGGTCTGCATCTTTGTTTCTACAACAATGGGTTTGAACTCCTAGATGACTTCACAGGTAACTTCTGTCTCAAATGTTTTCTAATTCTGTATTTTCTTGGATTTTGCAGCAATTGTACTAAGCTAATTTTTTAAGCTTTCCTCGTTCAGGGTTAACTTGTTATAATAGCAGAAATAGGGAAGAAGACCTTGGGAACAGCGCAGGACTTGAATTCAGGGTTCCAATTCGAGTTCTTGATGTCTTTTTCTGGTGTGTGATCTTAGGAAATCCCTCTACCTAGTGGATCTTAACTCTGCTTCACATTCAATTAAACTGGGAGGAATTGTAAAACACTGATGTTGGATTCCAGCCTTGAAGACTCTAAATACTCAGCCATCAGTAGATTGTTAAAGCTTTCCAGGTGATTAGAATGTGCAGCCAGGATTGAGGATCACTGCAAAAACCAGGGGGCCTTGGTTTCCTTGCATCCAAGATGGAGCTCCTAAAAAGAATACCAATAACTGTCTTCTCTGTGTGACAGAATTGAAGATCTAATAAAATAAAACAGATAAAAGCACTTTGCGATGTGTAAACGCATAGTAATGATTAAAGCAGGCTTTATTAAAGGGTTTAACTATTGTTATGCAAATGCTAGGGATTAGCACTAGTATATTAATTCTGCTGATGGGTTTCTAACCTTTTATATAAAATTTACTTGCAGTCTCTAAGAGTAGTTGACGACTTCCTTCCCCAATTAGTACATGGCAATTTACTTCTGCAGAAACTCCAAGGGCTGCTCTGTGACCCAGAGAGGGTTTAATAATGATGTGTTGCCTCAGTGATTATTCTCAATAAACACAATTCTTCCAAGTTTTGCATAGCATAGATCATCGGCACAAGTCATCATGACATGCTTGTTTATCCCTTTGTACTACAGCTTGTAAGTACACCAAACTGGGATAAACTAGCCGAATGTTTGCATAGTGGGGAGAAAAATCAGCTGTTTTAAAAATGTATCCTGTTCCTACTTAACCTCCGTTTAACATAATATCCCTTAAGAACTAAATTTTACGTGTCTCCAGTGGTTATCTTTCTTCAGATATTTTCATGCCTTGACACTATGACACATTTTTGTCTGTCCAACTATTCCTTTAGAAATATGTCAGACTTCCCTGGTGGTGCAGTGGTTAAGAATCCTCCTGCCAATGCAGGGGACATGGGTTCGAGCCCTGGTTCGGGAAGATCCCACATTCCGTGGAGCAACTAAGCCCGTGCACCACAACTATGAGCCTGCGCTCTAGAGCCCG
>NW_020172591.1:3485693-3491073 GCF_003031525.2 Neophocaena asiaeorientalis asiaeorientalis
AAAAAAAAAAAAAAAAAAAAAAAAGAAATATGTCTGTGACCATTGCAGTTTTGGTAATAAATACTTCTGCTTTGTCCAGTAGTGTTGAGTAAAGTCACACCTTGACTTCTGAAATTGGCCCACTGTGGTCTGTCCCTCAGAATGAGCAGGTGTATTTAACATAGACTTGCAGACTTAGTTTTCATGAACTTCAAGGCTGCCTGTTCGGCTCTGTATACTGGCTGCCTTGCAACCACTCTTCAGGATTGAGTTTGAGGAACACAAACACAGGGCACTTATAGTGATGGGCTCCAGGAAGGGCTGTCACTGGGTGTGTTACTCCATCCTCTGACCTGTCATGACTGTAGCCTTCATTCAGCATCTCTCTGCTCACCAGAAAATACAGCTTGGCAAAAAAAAAAAAAAAAAAAAAAAAAAAAAAAAAAAAAAAAAAAAAGTCTGGAATCTTTTGTGTATCTGTATTTTTTTTGCGAATGATTTCTGACATTTCCATCCATTGTCTAAGTCTGGAAATGACCTCGAAATGGAGGAATACTTCTTTCTTTAGGAATCCCTTCAAATGCTGAATGTTATTAAGAAATAAGCAATTACTGATTAAACAACTAGTAAAGTTCAGTGAAGAGCTAGCTCTTTTGGAGTTAGAGCTATGTATACTGTTGCACGTGCTTTTCTGCTCACAAGCATATTAATGCAGTTGATAAAAAGTTTAACCTTAAGTCAATATAAATAAATATATATAGTTAAAAATGGTAGGTTGACAAACTAGGGCCTGCAGGCTGCATGATTTTTACATTTTTTAAAGTGTTGTAAAAAAATTACCAAGAATATGCGTCAGAAACCATATGGCACACAAGGTCTAAAATATTTACTATATGACTCTTTAGAGAAAATGTTTGTTGACCCCAGAACAATGTGGAAAGTACAAATAATAGAGCTCACTTATTTTTGGCTTTTACCAAATAGTACGCTGTCTTGTGTTGAGAAGCTGGAGCTGGGGGACTGAACTAAGAACATGCAGATTATGACCCGCTGAAAGGTCGGGGCAGGATGGGGGGCACAAGTCACCCACACGGGCAGGCAGGTAGCCCTCGCAGCATCCGAGATCCCACTTTGGTGAAATGTAATCCGTAGGGTCATTTGGATTGAAGGCACAGTTTCAATACACCCACACAAAGGAAGCAGAGTCACAAGATTTATTACTTACAGATCCCAGAAGCTGGGGGTGGGAGGTAATGAGCTGGGGGAAGGGCAGTGACCTCTGTCGCAGGTCACCAGTGAGCAGGAGATAAAGAGTGCAGCAAGCAGCTATCACTTATAACTGTATAGCACAGGGGACTATATTCAATGTCTTGTAATAACCTATAATAGAAAAAAATCTGAAAAAGAATATGTATGTATATACGTATATATGTATAAGTGAATCGCTTTACACCGGAAACATTGTAAATAAAAAGATTAAAAACTGATTAATTAAAATAAAAAAAAAGAAAGAAGGTTGGGGCGGAGGTCACTGACTTTTCACGGGCTTAACTCTAAGTAGCTACGTGAAGAGGTGCCCAGGAAAAGCACAATGCACACTTAAGGCAGGAATCCTAAAGTTAAGCCCTTATCCAAATTGTTCAGACTCTTGAGTGTGAGCAGGGTTATCATACTGTAAAATGCCTACGCAGCAAGTCAGAGAAACAAAAGTTGTTTTTCTCATCACACTCTTTCCCTTGGAGGCATTAATTTTCACTTGTAAAATCAGTCTTCACAGCCAGTCTAAAAAGAGAATGAAGAACCTCCTCTAGCAGAGTCTGTAACGGAATTCTCTGCTCCCAGCCAGCTCTCTGGATGGAGCTGTCCTGGAATCAGAGCTGCCGCCCTTTGACCCTTGTGTGTCCAGTTGCTCTCACTCCCCCAGACCACTCCTCAGCATCATCGCCATCCACCAATTTGCTGCACACCTTCTTTGACCTTGGCTTTTTGGTCAAATGATTTTTCCATTCTAATTGCTGTTGTGAATCTGTTTTGCTACATTGTCCTACTTTTTCACCTGCTTTCATCTTCCAAGGCCCCTCTTCTGTGATCCCTTTTCCTACCTTCTCTCCCAGAATTTCAGCCCTGTTGAGGCAGATGCCTTCCAAATCTTATATTTCGACCCTTTTACTTGCTCTTGTGCAGGTCCAGTTTCCTCACTGATTTAAAAGCAGGTCCGGTCTGCCCCCTGCAACAAACGAGAGCAAAGACAGGACTTCTGGTGTCTTCCCTCACCGGCCCAGCTGAACCACTTTGGGAGCAGCACAGCTACCCTTTGTGGACGCTGCTTGCACACACCCTTCCTTGTGTTCAGTTAGTATCCACATAGCTTGCTGTAATTTTCTTCCCATGGGCCTCCTGGCCATTTGTTTTCACCTACGACTCCAGCAGTTTTTCGCATATACTAAGTTCACCAGGCCACTCCAATGGTCCCTGATGCTCTTGGGATCCAGCATACATGTCTAACCAGAGCTATTACAGCACCCAAACTTCTGGTACTTTCCTCCCTTCATTCCACTCCAGCTTGCTGAATCCCTCCCTCCTACCTGTGAGTGCCCCTCTACCCAATACACATTTATCAAATGCTGACTCCATTCTGGGTACTATGCTAGGCTCTACAGATCAGGGATGAATGAGACGCAGCTTAAGTCTCAGTGTTTTTTGACAGGGGAAAGATTATATGCACAGACATGAATATAGAGCAAAGCAGTAGATGATGATGGACAAAATTTCTAAATATTATAAGCACAGAGGAGACTATTTAGAACTAGACTCTCTAACAATAAACATTCCAAGCTACCTAATGAGACTATTACTAAATCAAACAAGTTAACTGCTTAAAGAATATTTGATTCTGTTCTTAACCTCCCCTTAAATATATGGTTTAAGGGCCAAACTTCTAATACATTCTTTTCTGAGTGATTTACTCCTTCTCTGACTCACTATCTCATTTACTAATACATTATCTAGGCTCCGGTCGAGTCTGTAAACATTAAAGTTCTGTAAATAAATGCAGTTTTTGGATTACAGTGCAAAAGACAACATCGTTTTTTTTTGCAAATACTTCTGCTCCTTACTAGAAATGGAATTCAGTCCTTATTCTGTTTCCCAAGTGCATGGGATTGTGGCTGCTGACTGGTTGGTATGCAGGTGGTCTGGGTAACTCATGGCTTTATTTATTGGAAGAGGCTTTGAGAGGTTGTTACTCAATTGTAAGAGATGCCTTTTAAAGAACTTTGCATCTGGGCATCTTTTGCCTTTCATTTCCTTTTCCCTTCTCATTCCTTGTCCACCTCCTTTGCCCCCAAGCCCTTTTCCAGGATTATATCATTATATCAAACATAAATTGGGAAAACCTAGCCAGGACATGCTTGTCTTGAGGGAGACACCCCCAAGAGCACTGAGCTGCAAGTAGGAACTATGGGGAGGTGGGCATGTTCACCAGTTTGCCCCATGTGCCTCCTGCTACTGGTACCTCCGCTGGTCTATTCATTCATGACATATTTTGAGAGACTTCTCTGTGCCACAAACACCACGCTAGCTTCTAGGGACACAAACTGAGCCAAAGGGAAAACTGTTGCTGCCCACATTTGGGGGAGGTAGCATCAATGACAAGTTCACATTAATAAATGTGTGATAACAAATTGATATCCTAGCTCTGATACAAAGAGGAAGAGCTAATATTAGTGTTTAATTCTCTAACAATTCTGAGATCTCTGGTCTCTCTGTGTGTGTGTCTGTCTCGTCTCTCTCTCTCCCCCTTCCCTCTGTTAACTGGGGGTGGAGAAGACAGCTAACAACACCGAGTCCTGTCATTGCTGTCGTGCGTTATACCCACATCCTTTCTCTTTATTGTGAGATTCTTGATCCCCCAAAGTAGATGGTATTATCTCCATTTTAAGTACACATAACGGAGAAAGACAACATTGCTATTACTCAGACTGTCATTGGGACGGCGAACAAATGGATGCTTGCATTATGGGAGTTTGGGGGCAGAAATATGCCACAGGCCCTAATTTGAAACCATCGTATTTAGTTTCTGCTGATCCACCCAATTCAGGGATTTTATTATTTTTTTACAGCAGTGAGAGAAAAATCTTTCTTTCTCTGCACAAGTCAGGACCAGATCTCAAAATCTGCAATGTGCCCTCTCCGATGCACGCCCACCCACCGGCTTGACAAATGCTGGATTTCCCATGATAGCTGCCACACACTCGGTTTCTCATCTCCCTATTTCTTCCCCGCCAGAATTTCTAAATCCTTCCGGAACACGTCCAGTCATCCTTTCTGAACTTTTGAGCTCCATCTGCTTTCCGCAAAGGCCCTGGGCACAAGCCTGGGCGACAGAGGCGCCCGGGCGACAGAGGCCAGGGCGGAGGGCCCAGCTCGGGGGATCCCTGCGCCTTGAGCTCTGCAAGGCCGCAGGGCGTCATCTGGCCAGCGAGCCCGCCACGCGCCAAAGTGCTTCCCAGCCCTCGTTCCCCGAGCTGCCAGCGAACTGAATGAGGAGCAGTGCTATTTTTACCTCCCCGGCTGCAATCCTTTATATATCAATATATTTGCAGGAAGGAAATATAAAGGATTAACAGGGAAATGCTTGGCCTAAGTTTTACCCGAAAAGGTGGCGGTTGGAACAGGAGGGGGTATGTAAGGTCTGGGGTGGTGGAAAAGGCAGGCCGATTTCTCTGGCTGGCTGTTTCCTCCAGATCATTCTGTCCTGGAAATCCCCACACTCTTCTTTCTTCCCCTCTGGCTAATCCCTGGCTGCCAGCTTCCTCTCTCCCCCGCCCCCAACTCTTGAGGTGCCACCGTCACCTCTGATGCTGCATCACTCTGCTCCCTATTTTCCCTCTCTCCTTTCTCTTCCACAATAAAGCATGCGCAGTGCGTCCCGTGCCAGGCAACAGCATCAGCATCAGGACGCGAAGCCGCGCTCGGGCGCGCTCTCGAGGGCGGGGCGCACGCCCGCGCCGCTCGCTCTCGCTCGCCGCCTCAGCATCCTCAGCCCCAGCGGCAGCCCCCGCAGTCACTGGAGCTGCCGCGCCCGCCGCAGGGAGGGAGGAGCATCTGGGGTGGCTCCAAGTTGGCGGAGCGACTGGGACCCCCGGACTCTTCAGCAGCCACACCGGGAGGGGCTGAGAGGCGAGCACGGCAGGGGGCGCCGCCCAGCCCCTAGCCCCGAGCTCCGACCCCCTGTCCGCGGCCGCACCATGCGCGCCGAGCCGGCGTGACCGGCTCCGCCCGCAACCTTACCCGCAGCCTAGCCCGGCGCTCTCGCTGGCCACACCGAGCGGCGTCCGGGAGCTATGAGCCATGAAGCCACCCGGCAACAGATCCGGGCGGCCGCCCGTGGAGGGCTGCA
>NW_020172591.1:3491095-3516549 GCF_003031525.2 Neophocaena asiaeorientalis asiaeorientalis
CGCCGCCCTGCCGCCTGCTCCTCGCACTTCTCCTGCTGCCTCCACTCGCCGCCTCATCCCGGCCCCGCGCCTGGCGGGCTGCTGCACCCAGCGGTGGGTATGGCCCAGGTGCCCTTTGCATTGCCTTGCCCACGGGACCCTGCAGAGGAGAGCGAAGGGCACGCGGGTCCGTGCGCTCCGGACACGTCCAGGGCTCGGCCTTTCCGAGCCTCTCTCTGCCTGCCCACCTCTCTCATTCCCAAACCGGCGTTCATTCCAGTTCACTTTTTGAAGTCCATTTTTCTGTTGCATTCACTAAATTACTGCCGGTTCCACTGGAAGGTATTCAGTGGATGCGGGGTCCCTAACTGATCTCTGTGCAACTTAGGGAAACCGGTGGATGGGAAATGCAGCGAGGGAGCAAGTTTTTTCTTGGGTGGTGGAGTCTGAACGTGAGTGCGGGAGGATGTGATGAGAATAGTGGTAACGTGTTTCCTCAAATTGCCTAGTGGGTTTATTCACTGCTGTTGGAATTAAGGTGGGGGAGGGAAACTTCGGGGATATAAACCTTTGGCTTGTAATTTCTCAAAATGCTTGTCATTATAATGAACAATGAAGATAATATGATGTTCAATACATTGATGATTGGACATCAGTGACCGCAGATAGCTGGTCATAGGCAGGAAAATAAAAAGAAATTGGAAAGCTGCCAGCATCTGCATCCCTCTATGGCAAAAGATTTTTGCTCATCTCAAAGTTAAAAGAAAAGGGAATTGTCCATTTTGTTAAGTGAATCGGTTAACATTCCGTGTTCATGAGTTCCGCACTCAAGTTATCTGTGGAGCGTTCTTAGCTCTCAGGTGGGATACTCTTAGTCCTAGTCCCATTGAGCTTCTGTAGACTCCCAAGGGGGGGGGGAGGTGAGGGGCAGAAACCCTGAGCATGTTCGTTTAATGACCCTTCTTTCAAGTCCGTTCCCCCTCAGCCCCACCACCAGACTTAGAAGTATAGATTTAAGACTATAAACAGTACATTGTTTTATAAGCCTTATTGACTGATAACCTATCCAGGCCATTTCATTGTTGCAATAACTTGCTTTCCTGTGTCTCTACGCCTTACCTGCTTAAAAGTAGAAAACTTTGTTTTTGCAATTAATGGAAAAATGCATTTTAGTACTTATGTATTTATAGGGTATGTGTGTGTTTGTGTATGTTTGTGTTCCCCCCCCTCCCCCCCCAGCTCCGCATTGGAATGAAACTGCAGAAAACAATTTGGGAGTCCTGGCAGATGAAGACAACACATTGCAACAGAATAGCAGCAGTAATAGCAGTTACAGCAATGCAATGCAGAAGGAAATCACACTGCCTTCAAGACTCGTATATTACATCAACCAAGACTCGGAAAGCCCTTACCACGTTCTTGACACGAAGGCAAGACACCAGCAAAAACATAACAAGGTAGGCAGGGTCTGGGTATGCAAAAGTGGCTGCCATGAAAAGTTAGTTGTCCTTTGATTTGATTTTCTGCCAGAATCTGATTTCACAAATGTTACTGCAGCATTTTATTAGGAAACCAATTAATATTATGATAGGGGAGAAACTGGAGGGAATTAACCTGGGATCTACTGGGATAGGGCTGCTGTCTGTCTTTCCTCTCTGACACTAAACTGCAATTGGAATTTTCTTATCGCCTTATAAGTTTAACAGCTGAAATGTTGTCCATTTTTCTTGTAGGTGCATTGAACACTGAACAGTAGTTAAGCGAATACGTTGATGGTCCTGACTTTTATCTGTGAGGCTTTATGTAAGGGTGCAGTATTCTACCTCCCATGACGAAAATCTGCACCCAGAAAATTGCTATAAAAAGCTGTTGGGCTGCTGATTCCCCATCAGTCTTTCACTTAGAAATTGAGTGGTTAAGTTTGAACAACCTCTTTCTTTCTTTAGTTGGTCAGTAGGAAAAAAATACTTTTTTGTTGTTATATTTTCAGTAGGTAAACAAGATGACATTTTAAAAGATTATGGTGAATGTAAGCAAACAATTTATATAATATAGAGACCAGTTTTTGTCAGCACAATCCTTCAAGAGTTTATCTGCATTCATTGTGAGCAGTAACTTTACTTGCAGATTGGTTCAGAAAGTGTCACTGAGTTTTAAAAAGGCATTCAGTGGAAGATGAAGGTGCTTAATATCCAGAGTTCAAGGGATCTTTTTTTTCCTGCTTACTAGTCATTATTTGAGTTAATAAAATTTTGGACCCCAAGCAGATGTCCACAATGGGTTATCAGTGCCTCTTTTCTTTATTAGGAGCGGAAAATAGAGTCCGTTTGTTAAATATTTTACTTTGGACTTGTAGGATAGGAAGAAAACTTTCCTCTACCCTTTTAGGTTCTTCTGGCTAGTCCAAGAATTAAATTGACACGAGACGGATTAACAGGAGAAAATCAAATTTAATCTCGTATGTATGCATGTGAGGGCCAGAGGCCCCACATACCTGAGAGGTTCAGAGACAGAAAGGTAAAATGAGGCGTATATGCCATCCTGAGCTAAGGAATGGCATAGGGGCCTCGGGCTTCCACGGACAGGAGGGTCATTCATAGGACAATAAAAAGAGCAGATGTTTGGTAATTAGATGTTTGCCCTGCCATATAGATGGGGCCACTTAGATAAAATTTATCTCTCGTAATAACTCTTTTCTGGGAAAAAATCCTCAATTTAAGTCTGCTGGGTAGTTAAGGGAGGGGCAGTAGTTTCTCTTGAAACTGCAGGGTCTTGATTGTGCCTTTAGTTCAAAATAATCCTCATGCAAAAGTGACACATTTGGGGGGAAGCTCGTTCTGAGCCCTTACGGATTATACCTGTTCAGTTGAGAAGAACAGTCATTGTCTAAACATCTAGAATTTAAGGAAAGTATCTGTGGTTTGCATCATTGTTTTTATTCGTTTTCTAAAATATGGGTAAGTGGTAACAGTATTTATTCCTATTTTACAAATGGAGAGTTAGAAATTTAAGGCCTTCAGGTGCCTTTCCCAGGATTGTAAAACAGCTGATGTAAAATTCAAGAGGCCTGAATATTTAATATTTACAAGTCAGGCTTCTGAGAAAATGCTTCCTTCATATCGGATGTTATTGGAGAATTTAACTTTGCTTCACGGTGCTGTGAAGTGGCTGCTACCCGCCTTGGCTGAGATGAAGGGATCTCCTTGCTCATGGCCCTTTTCTGATCTGCTCATATGTAACTTGATGGCTTGACTCCTGGATCCTGTCTACCCGTTTGTCTTGTTGATAGGAGGAGTGGGTAGTGTCTTTAAGGAAGAAGAATCCAAGTTCCTCTTGATAAAGGCATTGAGGCCCATTTTATGGTTTTTCTACTAATTAATAAGATCCTCTATGGTTAAGTGACAAGTTCTCAAATTCCAGTGCCTTTGCATAAGGTGCTGGAGGAAGAAAAAAAATGGCCTGAAAGCCTATTTTAAAGAATGCTCAAGCCCTCTCGAGTTTGGACTTGAAGGGAACTTTAGTGAAACTTCTCTAATAACTGAGCTGTCGGTGGCTATGGCTAACTCCTGTCTTCTAGTCTAACCTTATTTGGTTGCTTTGTTTGGTGGGACTTGGTTTGACTACAGTATATCTGAATTTTTATGATAGTAAGATTGTTAAAACTTTACCCACCACTCATGTAGAGGAATAGATTTCTTAGTAGGGAGCACATACTTGCTGTTGGAATGATTTTACCTCTCCACTTCCACCCCCCATAGTGGTTAGGTTTCTTTTATCTTCAAAAAAAAATGTTTATGTCGAAATTATATTTGAAAGCATTTTTCTTCTTTTCTTATTAGTTTGATTCAACAAGTATTTGTTGCACATTTGTCATGTGCAAAGTAGTATGGTGAAGATTCAGAGATAAGAGATAAGGGGTACAAGGATGGACAAGACAAGGTCTGTCCTTCAGGAGACACAAAAATGAGATAAGCAAGATTCTAAAAAGTGCTCTTATACAGGGATAAACAGTGTTCTTCCTGTATGGGTTCCCTGAAACTTCCCTCTGTGTTCTATGATTTCCCTTGCACTTCTGTTTTGAAGCATCTCTTGAACTAGTTGACAAAAAGTGTTGCATATGCTTTCTGCTGTATCTTTGGATGACTTGCCTAATCATAGTGATGGGAGATACTTGTCAATTCAGCTGCTTTCCAAATGTTTCAGTAAGAGAAAAAGTATGGAATTCCGTTATTTTTGCTTTTATAAAAGAAGTTTTGATTTTAATATCTGTGTATTAGGTACCTTTCTTTCTCCCCTGATTTCACTGCGCCCAAGCACATTTTAATGAATGCCTTAGAAATGCTGAATCACTGTGCCATTCTCCTGGAATCCTAGATTGGTGGGTAGAGGTGGAGAGGGAAATTCCCAGATATAGGTTATAGGGCACAGCTCCGTATTTATTTCGTAAGTATTTAAAGTTGAGCAGGGCTTACTACTTTACAGTTGTGAGAGTTAAGGTGTTTGTTAACTCTTTCAAAATTGGTAAGTTCAAAAGCAGACTGTGCAAAGCAGGCTGTCATACTAGTGTTTTTGAAAATCTTAAAGTTTTCTTTGTCAAAGATTGTTTAGGACTCTTTTTGTCTCCAGATAGGGTTATGTATAACTTATTGTCCAAACTGTGACATTTTTTTTTTTTTTTTTTGTGACATTTTTTGAGAGTGAAAGTAGGCACGCTTAATAATTATTCCAGGATAATTGGCATAAACCTAGAAATCTCCAGATCGGGTTATGTATAACTTATTGTCCAAACTGTGACATTTTTTGAGAGTGAAAGTAGGCACGCTTAATAATTATTCCAGGATAATTGGCATAAACCTAGATGGTCCAGAGCAGACTGGGAACATGGTCATCTCAGATCTAAACAGTTATGTTCTTTGATTTTTGGCACTTAACCCAATTCAGGTTTCTTTATAGACAGCTTTATTTTCTGATGATTTATTGTAATTTTTTTCTTACTAACTAGGAGGTTAATTTACCACCATGTAGAAGTAATAGGGTCTGAAATGGAAACATTTTGTTTTGCTTTGTTATCAAGACTTATCTTCTTCACCTGTAGAACTTTTACAAGCATAAATGGAATTTTATGATTAGTAAACATAAGCATTTTATCAACCATTAATTCAATATTTTGATAAAATATACATTTAAAAAGAGGCAGAAACAATTTAGATTAATTAATTAATTCATAGATAATCCTATGAGATCTATTCCTGAGAATGTTAATGAACCTGTGGAGGAAGCAAAATAATTTTTCTTCTACCCTTCCAGGTTCTTGGCTGAGACACACCCTGTAATAAAAGACAGGTTAACAGGAGAAAATTAGAAGTTTAATGACATGTATGCCTCCTGTGTACATGGGAGAGACTCAGGAAAACTGAGTAACTTTGAGATGGCCCAGCCATCAGCTTAAATAAATAACTGTCCAGCTAAAGACAAGATGATGGGAGGCTATCAGGAAAAGCACAGTAAATGAGGGTAAGGTTGTTACACAGATTTAAATCATTGCCTTTTATGCTGATAATGTGTTTCTGGAGATTTCGAGTATCCTCCTCTCTGGTACAGAGAGGGAAACACCCTTACAAATGGAGATTTCTTATAAATATAAATGTCTCTTACAGAAGAGTAACTTCTGCTTGGTTTACAGAGCTGCTCCCGTGTCCACTGTTTCTTAAAAATAACGAGCCGAAAATAATGTTTATGCCAAAGAGGCATATTTTGGGAGAGTATATTCTGCTCCCCTTCAAAACTTTTCCTGAAACTTGCCTTTAGTCAAAAATTACTTGCCTTTAGTCAAAAACTACTTGCCTTGAATCCTACTTATTTAGATTCTCTTCTCTTGCAGTTGGGAAGGGATGGAAGAGGTACATTATGTACAGCACAGGGTCTGGGGAAAGATGAAAGTCATCTCCTTGGACTTGAGATATGACTCAGTCTTTCGTTACCTTCCCTACTGTGTTGGGGAGTCGGACCTGGTGTATTGAATTAAGAACATACAGATTATGACCTGCTGAATGAGGGGGCACAAACCACCCACACGGGTCGGCAAGTATCTCCCTCAGCATCCAAGCTTCCACTTTGGGGACGTGAAAACCACTGGGTCGTTTTGACTGAAGACACAGTTTCAATACACCCACACAAAAGAAGTAGAGTCACAAGATTTATTATTCACAGATCCCAGAAAAGGTTGGGGGACAATGAAAGAGGAGTCGGGGGGAAGGACAGTCCTTTGTCCCAGGTCACCAGTAAGCAGAAGATAGAGAGGGTAGCAAGCATCTATCACTTATAAGGTGGTTGGGTCAGAGGTCACTAACTTTTCACAGGCTTAACTCTAAGTGATTATTTTAAAAGGCATCTGGGGAAAGCAAAGAGGGACTTACGGTAGGAATCCCAAAGTGTGGTCCTTATCTAAATGTCCAGACTCTAGGTGTGAGCAGGGTTTCCAGTCTGTAAAATGTCTAGGCAGCAACTCAGAAAAACAAAAGTTGTTTTTTTCGTCACGCCTATTCCCACCGCCCCAGGCTGAAGAGAGAGAAGAGAGATGTTTAAGTAAATTTAGATCACGATGATTATCATTACTTCCTACTCTGCTTCAGGACAAAGCTGGTTCCACGTTTCTTGGCCCTCCAGAAGCCAGCTGCTCCACTGCCCTCGGTGTGGATCAGCAGAAAGAAATACTGGGTCCTTAGAACTGGTCGTGTGGAAACTATTAGTTTATTTGGTAATACGAACTTTGGTATTGGCCTCAGCGGCCTTCCCAAGTTTTCTAGGTCTTCCTAAGCAGTCATTACAGAATTGTAGTACGTAGAATTCAGGCTTGTAACTGTTTTCCTTGTAATGCTGGGCATATTGCAGGCTTTCAGTAAATATCTGTTGAATGAATTGATGGTTGAACACTCCTATCTATGTTAGAAAGAGTGCAGTGCTTTCTGTGAAATTTCCTGTTGTACTCAAATTGACATTCAAAAGCGCCTTAAGTTACTGTTAAGCATTTTTGGCACTGTGACAGGGCGGCGGGAGAGAGAATTTTGATCTCAAGTTATTCGCACTGCATAAATCACACTTACGCTACCTAAAATCATGAGAATACCTGTATTAGCAATTCTGAGATTATCCCTCTCAGTTTCACCTACCATTAACATGGGTAATCACAAGCTGACCATGTGGGAGATTTTGTCATTGCTACTGGTTAATTCTCAATGGTGGAGCCCAAGGTGTCCACTCATATAGTTTCCAGTCAATCAGATTTACATCTGTGAGGCGTTCAGTTCTGTTTGGCAAATACCTGTTTCGAAGCAGGCACTGTGCTAGACCCTGGGAAGAGCGAGGAAGAGTAACACTCAGTCCCTACCTTTGCTCGTGACTTGCTGGGCATCCAAAGACAGCTGGTGGTGTGTGTGTGCTTCCTGTCACTGTGTTGCTAGTTGTAGGAACAAAGGGCTGTGGGGACTCAGGAAAGTCAAAGAAAACCTCAGAGAGGAAGAAACAATGGAGCTGGCCCTAAAGAGCAATTAGGAGACAAGTTTTCGGGAGGTGGAAAGAGGGTGGAAGGTGGAGGAGGTAGAGAGGAACCCACAGTCAGCAGGCAGAAGCTCTGCCCTGCTGGAGACAGTGTGGTGAGTGTGAGAAGGGGAAACCCAAGTGTGGGAAATTTAAAAGAATTGGACATCATTGTTACATTCATGGTCAATTTTTAAAAAGTTCACTTGATTCCTCTAGAAATCCAATACGTGTTTGTCAGATGGAGCAGTTGGGAGTTACAGTTAGTGTCTTCACAAAGGACAAACAGCTAGTAAGTGGCAGACAGGGTCAGGATTCGAACCCAGGTCTTATCCTTTGCAAAAGTCCAGGCTGGAGAGAGACTAGGGCGTGTTGGGTACAGCAGGCAGCAAAGGGGAAAGGCTGTGAAGGGGAAGGCTGTGGAGAGATCAAGGGTTTGGATTTATTTTGTATCAAATGGCTCACCTCCTGATGCATCCGGAGGTGAGCAAATGATTGGTTGAGCATTGATTGAGTGCCAATTCTGTGGCTCCTTAGGGAGCTTACCTTCTAGTGGGAGGAGACAGGCCATAAACACCACAGCAACAGCAGCACAGAGATTTCAGGTATTGACGAGTGCTTGAAGAAGATAAAGTAGAGTACGTGGTGGAGAATGGTGGGTGGGAGGGTTGCTCTTGAAGAATTGGAAGATTGGGCCTACGGTCTTGGGTGAGAGTAACCTACCTACTGTGGTTCCTCTTTAGATGGGGTGGGCGCGTGCTGTTTCCGTGGCCCCCACCTGCACTCCTTGTTGCCGAACGCCACCCGTCCTCATTTCTGTTACTCGCCCAGCTCCTGTAGGCATTTCAGTTTGGACCCTAGTCTTTGATTCTTCTCTCTCACGAAGTCTGGACTATTTTTGATCATTTCACCCAGCTGGATTGATCTGATGGCCGCCATGCTTTCCAGCAGTACGTCGTGCTATCCAAGGTCTTGCTTTCGCATGCATGTGTCCCTACATAACATTTTCTGCTCTTCCTACTCCTGGGTTGGCTCCTTCCTGCTAACTATATAACTGCTTGTGTCATTCCGTCTTCACTTATTCTCAGGTTTTGTTAACAGATTGGGCCACTATCCTTCTCTCTATAGCCAGTCAAAAAATAACAAGTGCGTTATTTGCTCAGTGGCTTTGGCTAGGGTTGGTGGCATCATGCAGGCTGAGGGTAAAGACAGGCAGGAAGGGAGCTGTCCTGGCCGCCTTGCTCACTTTTCTCAGTGGTGGTGCTATTTTCCCAGCCACCTAAGAGTGAACCTTGGGAGTCATCGTTGACTCTTTTCTCTCCTTCATCTTCTGTCTATAAATAGTCACATATTAAGTCCTGACGTTTCTCCCAAATCCGTCCTTCCCTCCTCCTCTGTATTGTGTTCTTGTCATAGCCTCTTGTCTCTCTCTCTCTTTCTCTGTCAATCCATCAGTCCCACTGCTGACAGATTTAATCTTCCTGGAACACTTAGTACATCATGTGACTCCTTTTATCCACACGCAACAGGCATGATTTCAGCAGATGAATTTTCCTTGTGGAGTAAAGGGGAGAAAGTGAAATGCTCTGGAGGAGAGCTGTTGCCCCTGCCCCCCTTCTGAATACTACACATTTGCCGGTCCATTCTCCTTTCAACATTTTTTCCAGGCCTGTTTACCCAGGTCAGTGCATGGCAGGAGGTAATTTTATCTGGACAGTTCCATTGATATCTGTCCAAATTCTGGGGCTAGTTATGGAAAACCCTTGTGATCAGTAGCAGTAACCCAAACTATCAGTAATGTGTTCTCAGGCTTTTGTTTTAGGTTCAACTATGGTTAAATTCCTGCTTCAGGAGGTCCTTCCTCTCCATCTTTAGGATCTGAGTAATTAATTCTCCTAGAGAATAAGTTTTCTGAATGAAGCTATTTTATTCCTCTCAAATATGTATGTATGTAATCATAAAGCTTTATTCACACAAAGTATTCAATTCACAGATGATGTGGGTATCCATGGTCTTATGAAAGACTCATTCATTCACATAATTCATTCACTCATAATCCACCTAGCCTCTGAATTTTGCAATTTTACAAAGGAGTTTTTGTGTTTAGAATTTATATAAATTCAGTACAATTTTAATCAAATCCGATGCTAGGAATTCTATTATAAAAGGGTAGATCCAATTATTTTAGTTAGAATAATGAGAAGTTCAAAGCAATTACGTTCATTCACAGCAAATCAAGATACAGTTTTCGCATTTCACAGAGTATGTGAGTGGTGCATCCTCCATCACTGGGTACCCAGTCTGGACAGAGCCAGACCTGTGAATTAGCTCCATGCTCCAAATGAGGTTCTGTTATATTGTTGTCTTCTCTGGTTAAAGAGTAGACAGAGGCTACTTTCCTCATCTGGAGCATTACAAATTAGTGAATTCGAAATCTATGTTCAAGTCTGTTGTAAAAGCTGTTTATTTGACAACAAGAACTACCTTAACGCTAAATGTTCTCAAAGCTTTCTATTTAGACATGGAATGGATAGAAATTCAAATAAATCTCCTCTACTGATAGACACTAATTACAGAGAGTTAAGTTCAAACAAACCAATGAACAGAGAAGTGTAAATGGGAGCCTACAACCAGTGACTGTATTGCCCTTTAGCTTTGATCTATTATTATATAGCTGGGGACATTCATCTCTTTCTTATTTGCATGGCAGTGTCCACATGAGGCAGTCATTCTGGCACATTTTAAATCCTAGGCGGGACGGGGAACAAGATAATCACATGCCCTTGGACCACCTCCTCCTGCCCTCAGTGGGGCTAAAGATTAATTTTAGAAGTCAAATCTAAGCACACCTAGAGGCATATCATACAAAACATTTCAGAGCCATTCATTTTTGAGTATCTACTGAATTCTAATATCTGTTCCAGTGCTTCCTTTCCCTTATTGTGGATGTTCAAAAATTTGCTATATCAAGTTGTAGTCTGGATCACTTAATTGGGTGCTTTGTGCTGTCTTTTAATTGCAAGCAGGCTTGTGAATACCATATACCATAATAGTTAATAGTCGTGTTGCAGATGGCCTCCACTAATGATATAAATCAATCAACACTTAGAGGAGTCTTCCATCCTGCATGTGCCTCCTTGCCCTTTGCTTTTTCAGCTAAGAAGATAGAATGCATTAAACCAACCTGTACTCACTCAACAATACACTGGTAGTAACAAATACAGTATTCACTTTGCAGTGAACCTAAATGGTTTTGTTGAGGCATTTTCATATCTATAATCTCACATGGTCCTCACAGCAATAAAACAAGTTTTTTTTATGCTTTTTATTGTGGTAAAATAGATATAACATGAAATTTACCATTTTAACCATTTAAGTGAAATTTTGGGCTTTGCCTCTTAACTGCCTTAACCAAGTTCATACACTGACTCCCCTTCTCTTATAAATCATCGCTAAAAATAGTTAGTGAACTCTTGTTCATTACTATGGTCTGCCCTGTACAATGTAGTGGACTTTCATCTCTGTAGAATGTTCAGACCATAGTCAGAGGCACTTATCACTCCTGGGCAGCATAAAAGCAATCACTTGTTCCCTTCAGAACTAGTGGGACATTGGGATGATGCTGTCTTGTTATTTTCTGGCTTTGCAACAGTGCATGAAACATTTTTTTGGAAATAGTTAACTATTTTTGTTTCCCTTTCTAAAGAAATATATCTGTATTTTTAAAATTCTTTTATTTGGGACATTAATCCTTTTAAGATCTGGTGATGCACTTTAGGATCATTACCTGAATAGTATATTTATAAACTATCCTGTCTGTTTATCAGATCTTACATTGTTTTTCCATTTTAGTTTTCTAGAATTTCTGGCTTTCCCCTGACATGTTTTTAACACCCTAATGTGTTAAAAGTTTGGGAACTTATTGATTAATTTGTGTGAAACACTTCTTTGTTGTGTAACATTTAAAAATCTTGGTTCTTTCACAGAGAGCATAATCTCTCCCTTGATACCCAGACTACGTATCCAGCTATTTATCTTGTATCTCCACTTGGATATCTAATAGGCAACTCACACTTAACACATCCAAAACAGAACTTTTTTTTTTTTTTCTGTAAACGGGCCTCTCACTGCTGTGGCCTCTCCCGTTGCGGAGCACAGGCTCCGGACGCGCAGGCTCAGCGGCCATGGCTCACGGGCCCAGCGTCTCCGCGGCATGTGGGATCTTCCTGGATCAGGGCACGAACCCGTGTCCCCTGCATCGGCAGGCGGACTCTCAACCACTGCACCACCAGGGAAGCCCCAAAACAGACCTTTTGATTCTAATATCTCCTACCCGACCCTGCTACTTCCACGTTCTTCCCATTTGAGTAAATAGAAGATCCTTCTTCCAGCTAAGCTCAAGAGACTCAACCCTTCTATTTCTTTTAAGCATTACCCCAAGCCATGAAATCTTGTTGGTTCTCCCTTCAGAGCTGTTCAGAATCTGACCATTTCTCACTGTCTCCATTGCTGCCAACCTGGTCTAATCTACCATTACCTCTCGCTTGTATTATTAAAATATCTTCCTACCTCTTATCCCTGCTTTTGTCCTATTCCTGTCAGTCTGGCTCTAGTCTGTTTTACACACTTCAGGCAAAGTGATTCTTTTAAATATTAACTGTGATCATGCCACTCTTCAGCTCAATAACCTGCAAGAGCTTCCTTCCCATCTCACTCAGAGTGACTTTTCTTCTTTTTTTTTTTTTTGCGGTACGCGGGCCTCTCTCTGTTGTGGCCTCTACCGTCACGGAGCACAGGCTCCGGACGCACAGGCTCAGCGGCCATGGCTCACGGGCCCAGCCGCTCCGCAGCATGTGGGATCCTCCCGGACCGGGGCACGAACCCGTGTCCCCTGCATCGGCGGGCGGACGCTCAACCACTGCGCCACCAGGGAAGCCCCAGCATGACTTTTTTTCTCTCCTAATCATAATGTAGTCACTGACGAAAACTAAACTACTGCTAGTTATTAACTTGATAGCAGGAAGTGCTCTTTATGTTTGTGTGTTTAAACACACAACTTAGGAAAACTAATAAGATTTAAACATCACTTTCACTCATGGCTTAAAAATATTATAAAAAATAGGTTTACCTACTTTGTCCCATTCACATTTTAATTAAAGTTTTTTGATTTTTCCTATTTTCAAACCATAGACCATACAATTAAAATGGAATATTTTTTTATTGTAACAATAAAACACAAAACAAGAATAACACCCAAACATATTTGTTGACCTTGTGACAAGTTCAGGATTACCTTGTACTGTGCAAAAATGCTTTTGATGTGTCAATGGCTTGTCAAAAGATTATACTTTATTACTTATTTGAGAAAAGATAGATGATGCTTCTGAGGTCAGCAGACAGTGGGCTGAATAAGAGAAGGGTTATTGCTGTTGAAGCAGTGCCACAGTTTTTACTTGCATGAAGAGCAGTGCTTTCTTTGCTAGCTGGGGAAATTGCCTGAGGCCAAAGGAGACAAGCTTCATAGTGGGGACAGGAGCCTTCACAGAATTTTCGGAGGGAGCTCTTAATATCGGAGCTAAAGGAAACATTGTACTGTAACCATTGGATTTCACGGGGAGTGGATGATCACAGGAAGGGGGGTATAAGCTGAAGCTCTGAGAAGAAAATTGCTCAAAAGGAGTATTTGGAGATGTTTTGCTGGAAGCTGAGATTTGCTATTTGTTAGATGAATAAAACAAATCTTATTTGTTTTAAATAATGTTTAAGAGAAAGAAAGATGAGTCGTTCAGTTTTTGCATGTTAATTCTGGTAAAATAGATATAACATAAAATTTACCATTTCAACCATTTAAGTGGACATTTCTGGGTATTAAGTATATTTACATTATTGTGCAGCTATCACCACCGTCCATCTCCAGAATGCTTTTCATCTTCTCCAACTGAAACTGTGCCTATTAAATATTTACTCCCCATTCCTCCCTCTCCCTGGCTTCTGGCAACCAACATTTTAGTTGTTGTCTCTGTGAATTTGACTATCTTAGATACCTAATATAACTAGAATCATAAAGTATTTGTCTTTTCTTGACTGACTTATTTCACTTAGCATAATGGCTTCAGGATTCATCCGTGTTGTAGCATGTATCAAAATTTCTTTCCTTTTTAAGGCTGAATAATATTCCATTTTATGTACATGCCACATTTTGTTTACCCATTCATTTGTTGATGGATACGTGGGCTGTTCCATCTTTGGCTATTATGAATAATGCTGCTATGAACATGGATATATAAAATCTGTTTGAGTCTCTGCATTCAGTTCTTTTGGGTATATACCCAGAAGTGGAATTGCTGGATTATATGGTAATTCTATTCTTAATATTTTGAGGAATGACCATAACATTTTCCATAGTAGCTGCATTGTTTTACATTCCCACCAGCAATGCACAAGAGTTCCAATTTCTCCACATTCATATCAACACTTTTTTTTTTTAATAACAGCCATCCTAGTGGATGTGAAATAGTATCTTATTGTGGTTTTGATTTGCATTTTTCTGATGGTTAGTGACATTGAACACCTTTTCATTTGCTTTATGGCCATTTGTATATCTTTCTTGGAGACATGTCCATTCAATTCTCTCCCCATTTTAAAATCACGTTGTTTATTTTCTAGTTGAGTTTTAGGAGTTCTTTATATTTTCTGAATATCAGTCCCTATCAGATATGTTTTTCTCTTATTCTGTGAGTTGATATTTTACTCTTAAAATTTAGTTCTTAATTTTGATGAAGTTCAACTTATCTATTTTTTTCTTCTGTTGCCTGTGCTTTTGGTGTCATAGCCAAGAAATCATTGCAAAATCCAGTGTCATTAAGCTTTTCCCCTATATTTTCTTCTAAGAGTTCTATAGTTTTAAGGCTTATGTTTAAGTGCTTGATTCACTTTTAATTAATTTTTCTATATGGTGTAAGGGTCCAGCTTCATTTTTTTTCATGTGGACATCCAGTTTTTCTTCCATCACCATTTGTTGAAAAGACTGTCCTTTTCCTGTTGAATGGTCTTGGCACCCTCACTGAAAATCATTTGACCATATATGCGAGCGTTTATTTCTGGGCTCTTTAGTCCATTGGTCTTTATGTCTATCTTTATATCACTATCATACTGTTTTGATTATTGTAGCTTGGTAGTAAAATTTGAAATCAGGAAGTGTGAGACCTTCACCTTTGTTCTTTTCCAAGATTGTTTTGACTATTCAGGGTCCCTTGAGATTCCATATGAATTTTAGGATGGATTTTTCAATTCATGCAAAAGTATCATTGGGATTTTAATTCAGAGATTGCACTGAATCTGTAGATTGCTTTGGGTAGTATTGACATCTTAACAATACTACTTTGGGTAGTACTGACATCTTCCAGTCCATGAATATGGGGTGTCTTTCCATTTATTTGCGTTTTATTTAATTTCTTTTATCAATGTTTTAGAGTTTCAGAGTTCAAGTCTTTCACCTTCTTGGTTAAGTTTATTCCTAAGTACTTTTTCTTTTTGATGCTATTGTAAATAGAATTGCTGTCTTTATTTCCTTTTACGATTTTGCATTGTTAGTGTATAAAAATGAAACTAAGTTTTCTGTGTTGCTTTTTATATCCTTCAACTTTGCTGAATTCATTTATTAGTTCTAATAGGATTTTTTTTTAGTGGAATCTTTAGGGTTTCTTTATATAAGATCCTGTCATCTATAAACTGTGATAATTTTATGTTTTTCCTCCCCCCACCCCCCCAGTTTTCATGCCTTTTATTTCTTTTTCTTGCCTAATTGTTCCGGCTAGGACTTCCAATACTATGTTGAGTAGAAGTGGCAAAAGTGGGCATGTTAAAAAAAAAAAAAAAAAAAAAAGTGGGCATGTTTGTCTTGTTCCTGGTCTTAGAGGAAAAGCTTTCAGTTTCTCTTAATTGAGTATGATGTTAGCTGTGGGTTTTTCTTATGTGGCTTTTATTATGTTGAGGTAGTTTCTTTCTAGTGCATGTTTTATCTCACAGGTTCCTTTAAAAGGGTACCGGAGTATGTATGACTAGAATAATGAATTGGTTGCGTATTAAGTGGGCAATTTTGGACAAGTCATTTACTCTCTGGATTTAACTTTCTTCATTTCAGAAATAATTAGATTGGGTTGATTTGGGGAATCTCAAGCTTTTGTGTGCATGGGAACTACCTGGGGAGGTTGTTGAAAATATTTTAAGTTAGTAGGTCTGTATGGGGTCCAGTGGTTTGCATTTTTATATCTCAGGCTATTTTGATGTGGGTGAGTTTGTTCTCTCCAACCCTTTATTGATCCTAAAATTCTGTGAAATATCCTCCAATGAGAGGTGACTGGGCGTTCATAAGAGGCAATGAAATACGTATACTGGTGGTTGAATTAGGGATTGTTTATTATTCCAAGCAATGCCTGCATTTTTGGAGTAGCAGCTTCCTGAGATTCTGGCATGTTGGAAAAAGACTAGGAATTATAAAGTGTAAACTCATTATTTGAAAGTGTGAGAAGAATAGCTGGCTCCAGAAGTAGTTGGTGTGAGACGATTCAGGGAGGAAAGAGCTTTTGGGAAACAGAGGCAGAAGAGGGCCTAGGGAACAATTTTCCACAGAGAGGTTGCTAGTGGGGTCATAGAGCCCTTTGATTTATTAGCAAGAAGTCCTTGGTGGGACGGTTTCCGGTGGGGGAATTCCAAAGAACAGTGTTGGGAATCAGAGGGAAGAAATGTTACAATAGGTGAAAAACTGATGACCAATGTGCATATATAAACATGCACACCCTCATGGGTAAAATTAATGTAAATATTTGTGCAAAATTAGTAGCTGCTTTACTATATTTATTTACATGGTCAAAGAATTCAGAGTTCATAAAAAATAAAATGAAAAGTGTAAGTCTCTCTCCCATCATTCCCCGAAGGAATAAAAAAGCTTTTATTTTTAGCTCTCTTAATGTTAAATAATTTATCTGCACTATTTTTAGATCCATCAATCTAAGACATCTTTTGTCTGCCTGTTACGAAATGTGAAGAATATATTATACTATGTTGTGCTCCTTCCTTTCTTCCCTCTATCTCTTGATTTTCATTTCTTGTATATTTTACCTTTTCTGGTAGTTTTAGCAGGAGTGTACAGTTAAAACAGACTTGGAGAGGGAGGGCATAGGTTTAGAATTATATGGTAATTTGCTGTCTTCTACGTCTGGGGAGACCCAGAAGGACAGCTCAAACACATGTACCTCCCTTTGATGAGCTGCTGAGAGCTGCTGTCAGCATGCAAAGCCATGGAAGTGAGGGATGGAGAGAAATTTTGTGAAGGAAAAAAATTGCATTATTTCTTCTCTATTATTATTATTATTATTATTTTTCGGAAACCAACTGAACTGGTATTGACCCCAACTACACGACTCTTCTTCGTAGCCTTATGGGAATGGGTAAAGTGGCTTGACCCAAGATAACACTGATTAGACTTAGCAATGTTACGTTTAAATAAAACCAACCCAATTTTCCCCGAGGTGGCTTACATTTCATAATGGGTCACAAACTAATACTAAAAATAAAACATTTAAAAATTTGATCCAAGCCCCTTCTATCCTTCCACACTTGAAAGGGACCTTATGAACACCAATTTCCCAATCCTAGCATCACTAGCTTACAAATCTTAGGGTTAAAAACTCCCTCCTCATATACCATCAGTTCAATTTCCATCAGTTTCAATATACACTAGTGTCAATACCATGACTATTTTGCATGAAGTTAAGTATTCTACAGATCAGTCACGGGACTGAACCAGGAGCTCCCACCTTTTATGGGAACTTCAGTGGTACCATCGAGGCCAAGGCAATTTAATTTAGGTTAACCAGGATTTGTTTCAATTTGTAAGAGAAACATCTTGCAACAGGTTTATTCAATTCTCTTAAAAAATGGTGGCATTCCTTTACTTTCCGCCTTTTGGCAGCAGCCAGTTACATATGGAATAGCACATTAAGTCTAAAAACGTGGGCCCTAGTCAACTTTATTTTTCGGCATTATGATCATGATAAAGGATCACGACATCCTTTACATTTCCAAGGAAAACCCAATTTAAAGTTTGTCCTTGCCAAACTCCATAAAACAGCCACTTTAGAGTAAACCAGCAGAGCATTGCATCACCCCAATAAAGCTGTAGGTTTCATCACATGCACCAACAAATCTACACGGCTAGTTTCTGCACTCCTCTTTTACAGAATTTTACACCTATTGTTACCAGACAGCATCTTACACACGGACATATCAACTGCCCAATAAAGCAAAAAACAAAGGCATTTTCCCCTTATTAGAAACAAGACACACCATCACTTAAAATCTTCAAACATTATTGCACTTTACCTTTCAGAATTTGACAGTGCATTCAATGAAGCAATCTGCAGACAACTAGATTTAACAGACAGATTAAAAAACACTTTTAAGCAGACGTGGATGTCCTAAACTGTTTATTAGGTGAGGATTTTACAAACGTTACTTATATTAGCGGTAGCGGTGGAGCTGGAGAGTATTGCGCCTTCTCCAGGCCGCGCGGCGAGAACCACCGATCGTGTGGTGGAACTTGTGGCCCTTGCCGAGGCCGCGGCTCTTCCTGACTGCAGACGTCAGCCCTCGCATCTCCCTGTGCTTGTGGACTGGTTTGGTGGTCCACTGGGTGTCAGGGTTTCTTCTGATAGCTTTATGGAAGGGATCAATGAGGATAACCTCAAAAAATTTGTACGTAGAATTTTCACCCACCCCGTAAGAATTCAGGATCCTCAGGGCCCCACAGTGGCGTCCCGCTCGCTCCTCGGCAACAGACTGAAGGCTCCGGGCAAACTTGAGCTTGTTGACGCCATGGTGGACGGGCTTGCCGTAGGTGGTGCCCTTCGGGACCGGGCGTTTGCGGCCTCCGCGGCGCACGCGAACGCGATATATCACATAACCTTGCTTGGCCTTGTAGCCCAGCCTGCGCACCTTGTCGGGCCGGGTGGGGCGCGGGGCCCGGTGCCAGCAGCGCACCCTGAGCAGAAAGCGCATCACGTCCGACTGCTTCATCCTCCATAGCTCCTGGATGTACTTGTAAGTGCCTATCTCGGCTCACCTGATGGCTGCCGCCAAACGGAAAGGCTCTATTATTTTTTAAAGGTGAGAAGGGACCAGAGGATGAAGTATCTATTAGAATTTTGTTCTGGTTATCGTGGGAAACCACTGATGAGTTTTAAACAAGACAATCACATTACATGGTTTATATTTTAAGAACATCATTCTGGCAGCTTTATAGATGGACTGCAGAGGGGCAAGAGTGGCAGCAAGGGGACCAGTTAAGAGATGCTCACAGTTGTCCAGGGCAGAGTCTGTGTGGCCCTGCACTAAGATGGTAGCAGAGGAATTACAGGGAAGTAGTTGATTTGGGGTATATTTTAGGGGTGGAGCCTCCAGATTGTTGATGATGTGGTAGGATGGGTGAGTTAGAAAAGGAGAGGAATCATGACAGACAGAATGATGGCCTCCCAAAAATGCCCACATCCTAATCCCAGAAACTGTGAATATGTTACCTTACGTGGTGGTAAAAGGTGGTTCTGATCACCAGATTCTAATGTGTGGAGGAGGTTTCCCAGAGCAGCAAGCAATTCTCAGGACACCAGCAGGGTATCTGAGACTGCAACTCAGTTCTGACATTATTTACCTGGAGTTAGTGTCAGATCCCACAAGCTAAGGGCTCGGTGCTAAAGGACTGCCCCTCTCCCCCCCACTTCAGATGCCAGTTGCAAACCCAGGTTATCACCTGTGCTTCTGACTGACTGGCTGTAAATAAGAGGTTCCCAGGGCTTCCCTGGTGGCGCAGTGGGTGAGAGTCCGCCTGCCGATGCAGCGGACACGGGTTCGTGCCCCAGTCCGCGAGGATCCCACGTGCCGCGGAGTGGCTGGGCCCGTGAGCCATGGCTGCTGAGCCTGCGTGTCCGGAGCCTGTGCTCCGCAACGGGAGAGGCCACAACAGTGAGAGGCCCACGTACCGCAAAAAATAAAAAATAAGAGGTTCCCATGACCTCCTCCTTGGGTTCTATTAATTTGCTTAGAGCAACTCACAGAACTCAGAGAGACATTTTGCTTACTAGATCACTGGTTTATTATAAAAGCATACAACTCAGGAACAGTTACACAGAAGAGATACAGAGGGCAAGGTATGGGGAAAGGGTGTGGAGCCTTTATGCCCTCTCTGAGCACACCACTCTCCCCGAATCTCCGTGTGTTCACCAACAGAAGCTCTCTGAACCTCCTTTTCCTGTTGTTTTTATGGAGGCTTCATTGCATAGGACTCGTTGATGAAATCATTGGCCATTGAACCTCCAGCCTCTCTCCCTTCCCCAGAGGTCAAAGGGTGGAACTAAAAGTTCCAACTCTCCCTTCCAGGTTGGTTCCCCAGCAGCCAGCCCCCATCCTTAGGTGCTTTCCAAAAGTCATCTCATTAACAAAAACTTAGTTGTGGTGAAAAAGTGCTTGTTATGAATAACAGGACACCTTTATGGCTCTGAAGTACTTTCAGGAACTAAGGACAGAGACCAAATATTATGACAAAATATTCTCCTATTGCTCTTATTGCCCAGGAAATTCCCAGGGAGCTGTGAGCCAGGAACTGTGGATGAAGATCAAACATATATGAAAAAATATTTTGGTCATCTGACCAAATGTACATGTTTCTTATAAATCACAATATTTCACATGGCAGAATAGACTTTGTAGATGTGATTAAGTTAAAGATCTTGAGATGGGGAGTTTATCCTGGAATATTTGAGTGGGCAGTGTCATCACAGGGTCCTTACAGCACTCAGAGTCAGAGAAGGAGATGTCATGACGGAAACAGAGGTTGGAGAGATGCAAGGAAGGATTGTTACCAAGCTGGCTGCCCGACGTGTACAGAAGCCAGTACTATGGCGCTGGCTTTGGAGGAAACAAAGAGCTTTATTACGAGGTTGACCAGCAAGGGGACAGAAAGCAGGACTCAAATCTGTCTCTGCCATCCAGGGTTCAGGGCAAAATGTAAGGGCGAACTTGGCAAAAGCTGATTGGCTAGTCTCAAATCAGTCCATCTGGAAGCCGATTTTCCTTATTGAAGGACTTCTCACTTTGTAAAGGACTCCAGTGGCAACATTTCTATTCTTTGAGTTTTGCAAACTCAAGATTCTTCGTTCCGGGGTCATCCTGGAGCCGTGGGTTCCCGTCTTGCACACGCACAGTGCTGTCTCTGTAAAATAACTACAGGTTTAAACAATCAACAACCTGTTTTAAGGAAGCAAAGCCATTTTAAGCTGGTCAGTGTTTTATGTGCTGTTTCAATTTCCCCATATTTCTTTACACATTCCTCAATCTTGAAGGAAATAGGGTGATACCACTGTAGGTGCTTCCTGCTGATTAGGAGCATGGATTTTTATAAGAGGAATGAAATTGTTTTGCACTTAATTGTAAATATTCACAAGTCCCACCTTGAACTCTTAAGTCTTAGGCAATGATCATGCGTGTGGGGAGGCCTTTTAAATGTATGAGACAGACAACAAATACAAAATTTAATGAGTCCTGTGAGGGTGTCTACAAATACCAGCAGATATCTGTAATTTCTCATGGCTTTGGGCATAACAGTCAAGTCTATTTGCCAACCATCTCCTGGTTCTGTCCCTCATTTTTGCACCCCTTTTATTATTGGGGGCGGACTGATTTTTGGATTGTTTCTGGCCGGATCAGGCAATTTTGCATTACCCTTTCGTCGGTCCTTTGCATTTGTGGACCAAAAATAAACTTCTGTAGCCAGTGATTGGTTAGGTCACGCCCCTAATGGTTTCCTTGATGTAGATGGGTAATAACGCTTTCCATTAAATGCTCAGGTATAAGCACTAGTCCCTGTTCATTATAAATCCAGCCTTCTTTGGTTGTTTGGTACTGATCATCTAAACCTCAAGTCAGCGTGAAATTCCCCTTCGTCTGCTTTCTCTAGATCCATTTCCCAACACTGAGGTTTAAACAGGGATAGGTCCATATGTGGAATGAGTGCTAGGGCCTTAGGATGGGGATTTTTGGTCTGGCTGCCTGTTTTGTGTCCTGATCAGCCAAATTATTTCCTGTAGCTATATAACTATCAGTCTTTTGGGGGCCCAGGCAATGTACTATGGCTACTTCTTCCATCATTATAACAGAGCCTAATCAGGCCAGTATCTCCTCCGCGTGTTTAACTTCTTTTCTTCCTGATGTTAGTTAGACCCCTCTCTTCCCATATGGCCCCATGTGCATGCACGACAGAGAAGGCATACTTAGAATCAGTATAAATGGTGACCTTTTATTTAGCCCAAGACACAGAGCCCTCTTGAGGGCTATGAGCTCTGCCTCTTGGACAGATGTACCCAGAAGGAGGGCTTCCACTTCTAAGGCTTCCTGATGAATTACTACTACATACTCAGCCTTTCAGAGTCCCTGGTCTATGAAGCTTCTCCCGTCTGTAAACATTTCTATATCTGGATTTTCAGTCAGGTTGGGTCTGCTAGAATAGACTTCTTCAATATTTGTGTACAGTCCACAAGTCACAGAATACAGGCAGCCTCTAGAAGCTGGAAAAGGTAAGGAAACAGATTTTCTCCTAGAGCCCCCCCCAGAGAAACTGCCCTGCTGACACCTTCAGTTTAGGCTCTAGACTTTGATTTTGGACTTTTGACCTCCAGAAGTGTAAGAAAATTGTTTGTATTGTCTTAAGTCACAAAGTCATAGAAATTTGTTACAGCAGTAATAGGAAATTAATATAGGAGTCAAGAATGACAATAAGGCTTTTTCCTGGGGAATAGTGCTACTATTTTCCAATATGGGAAAGGCTGGGGAGGAAAGGAGGCTAAAAGAAAACTGAACCTGTCCCCTTCAAGTGGACAGTTGGTCCTCATACAGATAAGTCGATGGGCGAGTTGGCCCTGGCCTCAGGGGCAGGTCAGGATATGATGGAAATGTGGGAGCCACCAACATATAAATGATATTTAGAGACCTGGGGTTTACACCCCTGGAGAAAGCATATTACATTAAAATCATGGGAAGACAGCTTAGTAACTTCCAAACAGAGGCCACATACAGACTTATTCCCCCTCATTTCTTGCTGTTTAAATTACAGTTGTTTTCTTTTGAGTCACAAAATGACATTTCAAAAGATAATAAGAAGCTGCCACTTTGGAAGGAAAAAAACCCCCAACATTAGGCAACCTTTTAAAAGATCAAATTTCTGGAGTGTGCAGATAGTTGCAGTATTTCTTTCTTCATTTTTTTTTTTTTGAAGAATACATATGAGCTCATTTAACAGATTTAAGCCTGTAGTTTAATTTGGGGGGATTTTTATGGGTACAAATTTTTAAGAATTTGCTTCTTATCAGATGGATAACCTTTAACTTTTGAGAGAACCATACTCCCCTTTTCTGATGGTACTGGTTGCTTCCTGTTGTTTTGTTTCAAGGGCTTTGGTGACAATTGGCAGTGAGCTTTGAAATTAAGGTTAAATTTTGTGTAAAGGCAACACATCTAGAGGAATCTATGTATATTCTTATATCTACTGAACATATAGATCAAGGGTTCTCAACCATGGACAGTTTTACATTCCCCAGGGGACATTTAACAATGTCGGGAGATATTTTTGGATGTCAAGATGGGGATGGGATGCTACTGGCATCTCGTGGGTAGAGGCCAGGGATGCTGCCAAACATACCACTGTGTACAGGACAGCCCCCAACCCCGACCCACATCAAAGATGTACTCAGCCTAAAATGTCAATAGTGCAGAGGTTGGCAGACCCTGTAATAGAACTGGTAAACCTACAGGTTAGGAAAATGGGAAATATTATCTTTCTGTCCCTTAACATGTATGCTCTTCCTACATAAATCTGGTTGCACGCTGAGCTGTCAAGCTTCGTTTTGCTGCCCTGATGTAAGTACTACAACATTCTTGCAGATTCTATAATTTTTATTTTGCGAGAAACTGGCTAATTTAGTGTTAACTGGAATGGAAGGCACAAAGAAGGATTTGAAGTCAATTTAAATGGCTTTTTGGGGGGCTAAAATGAAAGTGTTAAATTTATTATAGTCATATTTTAGGAAAAAATTTCATATTCTGTAAGCAGTTTTTATTTTGGACTACTTATCAAGTAGTACTAACATTGTGCCCTTGCTAGTCATGACTAATTAAATACTGCCCTGATGTAGTTATTTGCTTATTTCAGGTAAAAAAAAAGTCACTTGATATAAATATAATTGAAATAAAATAAACTTGTAAAAATTGCTTTACTTCTTATTGTTTGGCAGTATTGGAGTAGGAGCTTTGTGATTAAAAAAAAAAGTATGTTGAGGAAAAGTCTACTTTCTGTCATTTACTAACTTAAGTAGCAGCCCAAGGAAAAGATGTAGGAATGAAGAGATTTGTACAATGATCTTGAGTCTTTTCATTCCTAGATTTTGCAATATGAACTTTAATTACTAAATTGGTTAGAGACTTTGAGAAACCTACATTATTTAGTAGGATGGAGGATATACCTTAATTTCTGCAATTTAAGGTTAAACCCCTAAGTGTAAATTGGTGCAGCCACTACGGAACAGTATGGAGGTTCTTTTAAAAACTAAAAATAGTTACCATATGATCCTGCAATCCCACTCCTGGATATGTATCCAAAGAAAACTGTAATTCGCAAAGATACATGCACCCCAACGTTCATAGCAGCACTATTTACAATAGCCAAGACATGGAAACAACCTAAGTGTCCACTGACAGATGAATGGATAAAGAAGATGTGGTACGTATATACAATGGAATATTAGCCATAGTAAAGAATGAAATAATGCCATTTGCAGCAACATGGATGGACCTAGAGATTATTATATTAAGTGAAGTAAGTCAGACAAAGACAAATATAATATAATATCACTTATATGTGAAATCTAAAAAAAATGATATAAATGAACTTATTTACAAAACAGAAATAGACTCACAGACATAGAAAACAAACTTATGGTTACCAGAGGGGATAGTGGGGGTTGGTGAGGGGGAAATAAAGTATGAGTTTGGGATTAACATATACACACTACTATGTATAAAATAGATAAACAACAAGGACCTACTGTATAGCACAGGGAACTGTATTCAATGTCTTGTAATAACCTGTAATAGAAAAAGAATCTGAAAAAGAATATATATATACACACACACATATATATAAGATACATATAAATAACTGAATCACTTTGCTGTACAGCTGAAGCTAACGCAACTTTGTAAATTAGCTATACTTCGATTTAAAAAATGGTTAAAAATAAAAAAGAGAAATATTTAGAAGTTGTATGTTTTAATTCTCCAGGGGAATTAAGAAATTGAGAAAATGGGCTAAATGTTTCCTGTTAACAAAGAGAAGAAAAATCCAATTAAAAAAAAAGATTAGGCCCCTAAGATGGTAGATACAGTTAGAAAATTAAAATCACGAGGTGTATACCTTTAAAAATTTCTAAAATGAGGTATATGACAATGTATACCTAAAAGCAGTGACCAGTTTGAAATATTAAAAGTAGTTAAGATAGCACGACTTTCTGAATATGAAGATGACTTTTGGGAAATCAATGATAAACATTGTATTGTTTCTTAGGAATACTTAATATAGATACATTAATGCTTTGAACCCGTGTGGTTTGTTAAAGAACTAACATCCTCATTTGCTAATTATTCTTTTGTAATTTTAACACATATATACAAGATATATGAAAATGATGTTCTTGGACTTTAATTCTTTTTTTTTAACATCTTTATTGGAGTATTATTGCTTTACAATGGTGTGTTAGTTTCTGCTGTATAACAAAGTGAATCAGCTATACATATACATACATCCCCATATACCCTCTCTCTCTTGCGTCTCCCTCCCA